>NC_063057.1:52064556-52364556 GCF_018812025.1 Megalobrama amblycephala | reverse complement strand
CACAAAAATTCACATACTTAGAATTAGAAACATTAGTGTTTTCATTATAAATCTATATTTTTGCTTCAGTATCTGTAACTCACTGGGTTTTTGAGCTAGAGCTTAAACTTTTATACAAATTAACCACATTTGTTTACTACAAAAGGCACCAATTCAAATCTCTGTAAGAATAACACAGCCCATATGAGCTGACGTCACATACATGGTGTGCATTTGTTACAATCAAAAAAAGGTTTATTGAAACAATCCAAAAGAGCAATCCAAAACAATGTCTCTCTTTCTGTGACTGACCATAACTCAAATCCACTTTCTGTTTGACACAGGAGTGTGTATAAATTAGTAGAACTAGAACAAACTTCCTTAATGGTATATACTGTATGTTTAATGAACATTCGACTCCAGTGTACCTGTGTAAAGAACATGTTACAACCCACCCCACCCCTGTCAGCTGTTGTTTAGCTAGCCATATTAGCATAATGGTTTGAAATCTGCAGGTTAAAAATGCTTCACTTTTTGCCTGAGAAACTACAATTTTAATATAATATAAGTTAAATGATTTTATCAGCAACAGTTTAATTACTAAACAAAATATATTTTTGGTAAAAAAAAAAAAAAATAGTAAAATATGCATGTGTCTATCACCAGCCTTGACAACCATTTATATGGGATCTGTGATGAAGTGAGTAAAAACTGAAATAATCTTATGACTCCTAGTCCCTGATTGGTGGAGTTGGTGGTGTTACAACTCTACCCGGTCCCACATTTCTGAATATGTTCCGTAAAGTCAATTAAACTGTATCACTCTAACCTGGGAAAACTGAGTGCCAGCACAGAGCCGGTCACAATTAACAAAGCTTATTGCTGTAAGACTCGTCTATAAGACTGACTTCCAAGTAATTGATTTTCATAATAAATTTTTCTATACTATAGAAGTCAGTGCGGCCCATCAACTGTTTGGTTATTTATATTCTTCAAAATATCTTCTTTTGTGTTTAGCAGAAGAAAGAAATTCATACAAGTTTTGAACAACTTGAGGGTGAGTAAATGATGACAGAATTTTCATTTTTGCAATGTAAATAATTAAACCAATCACCTTCATTGTATTAACTCAAATTTTTAATTTCAATGAACTCAAAATTTTAAGGTAACTTACTTTTTTAAGTTAAACCAACAATTCTTTATTTACAGTGTGGGTGAACTCTTTAAGTTCCTCTCTGTTCTTCACATAAAGGTGTCGTATTGCTTTGGAAGACTTGGGCTGCGTTCCAGTTCAGTTTTTTATGCCCTTCCCTCGCTAACTTCCCTCAGTTTCGTTGACTCGGATGTATGTCATTGCTTATGTTGCACGAGTGCCTACTACTGGCGGAACTCGTGCAATGGGCTGAATTGGAACAAATGCATGCAAAGAATTAAATGTCTTGATCTGACATATAAGGCAAACAATGGAAAGATGGAAAGAAATGGAGTACCCTGTAAGATGAAAAATGACAAATGCTTTAAGAAGTAACACCAAGGGGTCCTGACCGGTCCTGACCAAGCGTCTATATGTGACTAGTTGGGAGTTAGAATGTATTGTGTTGAATATTAGAACTTTGCAGGTATGCATTTAATTATAGTGAAGTTCAGTCCAGGAACTGGTGCGGTATTGACGCTGGGCAGGTTTGTCTTGAGTTCAGGCATGTTGCTGATGGGATATTGGCTCTGGAACACTCCCTCCACCATAAGTCTCTGATCTATCATCAGACTCAAACTCAACTGAACTATTAATAAAGATTTAGTTCTTGTTGTTGTGGTTGAGAGTCTTTAGCATTAGCGGCATGCCACAGGATGCCAGCTGCCTGGATGTTGGCTTCCTCACCTCATTCATTTATTAACGCTAGTCACACTACAAAACACTTATTGTCAATTAAATACTGGTTGATAACCCAGATTTAATTGCCCAGAGGTTGCTCTTTCATCTTCATGGAGATCTAATCTGATCTAATTTTTCATTCAACTACAGTATCAACAATGTTTTGGACCAAGTTTCTCCTAAAATTCCCTGAAAAACAGACACAAATGAATCAATAGTTGACATATAGCAAGAGTATGAGCAGAGGTGGCGAACGTCAGTCATGAAAAGCCACAGTCCTGCAGAGTTTTGCTCCAACCCTGATTAAAACTGGTCTGCATGTAGCTTTCTAGCAAGCCTTCAGACCTTGATTGGCTTGTTCAGGTGTGTTTGATGAGGGTTAGAGCAAAACTCTGTAGGACTGTGGCTCTCCAGGACCGAAGTTTGTCACCTTTCTAAATGTTTTGTTAGCATGTTGCTACTGTTAAATGTGGTTAAAGTTACCATTGTTTCTTACTGTATTCACGGAGACCAGAGCCATGTTGTTATTTTCATTTTTTAATGCTTGCAGTCTGTATAATTCATAAACACATCTTCATTCTTTATAAATCTCTTCAACAGTGTGTAATGTTATCTTTAGCCCTGTTAGCCACGGAGCACTATCAAACTCATTCAGAATCAAATGTAAACATCCAAATAAATACTATACTTACATGATCTGATATGCTGCATGACGAACACTTTGTAAAAATCCATTTTGAGGGTTATATTAGCTGAGTGAACTTTGTTTATGCGATGTATTATAGAGTTGCGAGCTTGGGGGCGGGGATCACAAGCATTTAAAGGGGACACGCACTGAATCGGCTCATTTATAATTACGCCCAAAAATAGACAATTAAAACATTGTATAATAAAAAATCTGTCTGGTATTTTGAGCTGAAACTTCACAGACACATTCTGGGGACACCTTAGACTTATATTACACCTTGTGAAATAGGATTCTAGGGCACCTTTAAAATGAATGTGGATAACAGCTCAGATCATTTGAGCTTACAAGAAATAAGGATTTGATGATAAATGTTTAAGTTCATACTGAGAAAACTTTCCATAACAAACTTTGGTATCTCAGTGGGTCTGGGCACAAGTTTGAGACTGTCAGCAAATGATTGCAAATGAAACAAAATAAAGAACTGGTAACCAAATGCATACAGTAAATGATTACAAAATGTTCATTTTTGAGGGCACTATCCCTTTAACGTGTGAGGTGCCATAAAACCTTGAAGTTGAGTTAATGGACAACTTCACTTTGCTTTATATCACATTGTGAACTGCACTATGTGTGAGACACCTTTGATCTTCATGACTCAAAATTTTAACTTGGATATAAATTAGCTGTAAAGAGTTTTATCACTTTTCTCAATCTTTATTATGGTCATTTTCCACATGTTAGAATAATAGTAAAGACACAAATAACACAATGATGAAGTGACGAAAACATAAGAAAATAAAAACTTAATCAATGTCATGAGGTCAAGCGTGCGGGACACCTGATGATGCTTTTCCTTCACTATCCGCTCCAACTCAAACATCAAAAAAATCAAAAAAAAAAAATGGTAACATTTTAGTATGGGGAACACATATTCACAATTAATTATGACTTTTCCCTCAATAAACTCCTTATTTACTGCTACTGCTGATGTTTTTATGTTTTTAACATAATGAGAAAAATAAATTCAGTCAAGTGTGGACAAACCTTTGAATGGTAGTGTATATCTTTTTTATTATTATTTGCTCAGTGTACCCAAACACACAGATGAACTTGATGAAATAACTAGCAGTATGGGCACTATCTTCTCTAGTACATTAGAAACTGTTGAACCCATCAGATTAAAAAAGATTAGAGAGAAAAATACTCTGCCATGGTACAACAGTATTACTCACGCTCTCAAGAGAGAAACTCATAACCTAGTGCGCAAATGGAAACAAACTCATTTAGAGGTCTTTAGAATCCCTCTATAAAAAGGCTCTAAAAGCAGGGGGCCGAACATCTCTGCAAACTCCAAAACAATCCAAGGATTTTATTTAGTACAGTGGCTAGATTAACAAATAAACAGACATCACCTGAACTGAATATTCCATTACAGTTTAGTAGTAATGACTTTATGAATTTCTTCACTGAGATCGAAATCGAAAGCATCAGAAATACATTTGTAAATGTACAACCTTTGACAGCGTTTTATGATCTTCAATTATCGCTCCTCAAGAACAACTTCAGTACAAACATGTTTATTAGATTCAATAACCAATAAATTACTGAAAGAGTTGTTACCTGTAGCTCTTCTCAATATTATTAACTCATCTCTGTCTCTAGGTCACAAGACTGTTCAAGCTGGCAGTTATTAAGCCTCTCATTAAGAAACCACAACTAGATCCAAATGAATTGGCAAATTACAGAGCTATTTTAAAGGTGCCCTAGAACTAGTTTTAACAAGATGTAATATAAGTCTAAGGCGTCCCCTGAATGTGTCTGTGAAGTTTCAGCTCAAAATACCCCATAGATTTTTTTTAATTAATTTTTTTAACTGCCTATTTTCAGCCATAATTACATATGCACCGATTTAGTGCGCGGCCCCTTTAAATTTGGCGCTCCCCCCGCCCACAAGCTTGCAACTGCCTTAAACAGAATTTAAACAAAGTTCACACAGCTAATATAACCCTCAAAATGGATCTTTACAAAGTGTTCGTCATTCATGCTGCATGCATACATCGATTCCTGTGACTATAGTATTTATTTGGATGTTTACATTTGATTCTGAATGAGTTTGATAGTGCTCCGTGGCTAACGGCTAATGCTACACTGTTGGAGAGATTTATAAAGAATGAAGTTGTGTTTATGAATTATACAGACTGCAAGTGTTTAAAAAATGAAAATAACGACGGCTCTTGTCTCCATGAACACAGTAATAAACAATGGTAACTTTAACCACATTTAACAGTACATTAGCAACATGCTAACGAAACATTTAGAAAGACAATTTACAAATATCACTAAAAATATCATGTTATCATGGATCATGTCAGTTATTATTGCTCCATCTGCCATTTTTCGCTATTGTTCTTGCTTGTTTACCTAGTCTGATGATTCGGCTGTGCACAGATCCAGACGTTAATACTGGCTGCCCTTGTGTAATGCCTTGAACATGGGCTGGCATATGCAAATATTGGGGGCGTACATATTAATGATCCTGACTGTTACGTAACAGTCGGTGTTATGTTGAGATTCGCCTGTTCTTCGGAGGTCTTTTAAACAAATTAGATTTATATAAGAAGGAGGAAACAATGGAGTTTGAGACTCACTGTATGTCATTTCCATGTACTGAACTTATTCAACTATGCCAAGGTAAATTCAATTTTTCATTCGATGGCACCTTTAAATCCTCCATTTATGTCTAAAATATGTGAACTGGCTGTTTTCTCTCAATTGTGCTCCTTCCTACAAAAAATTTCAGTCCGGATTCAGGGCCCATCATAGCACAGAAATTGTGCTTGTTAGATTACAAATTCCTTACTTCTAGCTTCCGACCAAGGCTGTATATCAACACTAGTTTTATTTGATTTTAGCACTGCATTCAACACTATAGAACATGACAAAGACTTGTCTTTCAAAAATCATATTACATATGTTACAAAAACAGCCTTCTCCCACCTCATCGCTAAGCTGTGGAACATGTTATCTGTTTCTGATGCAGAAGATTCAGTTCATGCATTCATGACGTCTAGACTAGATTACTGTAATGCATTACTAGCTGGCTGTCTTGCATCCACAATAAACAAGCTACAGTTAGTACAAAATGCAGCTGCTAAATTCTTACCAGGACAAGAAAATATGAACGTATATTAATACTAATTTATGGTAACCTAATAAGTTTTGTATCGATTATAAAGTATTGATAATGACCTAAAAGGCCCTAAATGGTTTAGCTCCTGTGTATTTAACCAATCTTAAATCTCAACAATCCATCATGAAACTCTTTTGGACTTCTGGTTGTACCTAGGATATCAAAGTCCACTAAAGGAGGGAGAGCGTTTTCACATTTGGCTCCTAAACTCTCAAATACCCTTCCTGATAATGCTCAGGACTCAAGACACACTGTTTAAATCTAAATAAAAAGCATATTATTTTAGCCAAGCATTCACATAATCCATCTCATAACCTTGTATTTCAGTTATATCAGACGAAATGCACATAATTATCTTTTGCTACAGCAGCCATCTAATTATTTTCCATTTGCTTTTCTGTTTTCTAGCTCAGGATGCCCATTCCAAGGTAACTAGAGAATACGCCAGCTCCAATTTGGATCCAGCCTCTTACGAAGACTTCAGATGCCACAACACCTGTGAAGAGATGTCTCCCAACTCCTGCCAGGACTTCAGATGATGCAAAATCTGAATCAACATACACCACTACCAAAATTTCTAGATAATATTGCTAGATAATGTATTTTATTAGAGTTGAGATGCTTAGGAAAGAATATAGCGTTCTAATTCATCTCATTTCCATGTGATCAAAGTAAAAAAGGAAGAAATGACCAATAGTTATCTAATGCCAGAAATTGAACTGTCAGGTGAATGATTGATTATTTTCTACTTAACCTTTAACATGTCAATAGCCATAAACATTGGTGCAATGATGGGGCCATGCCACATTTTGCTTAAGGTTGTAAAAAATTTATTGAGGAAGTAACCCTTTATACTGCTGCCACGTCAATTGAAAAAAAGCAATCTAATCAACATAGTGGTGCAGGTCATGGCTGTAAAAACAGTGAGGTCAGAGACCATCAGTCAAGGTCAGAGACCAACAACGCATTAATGAAGCCTCAAAAAACAAAGATACCACTCAAAAGTAACAAAGTAAATCCTGATTTCAAAAAAACAAACTTTAAATTACTTGACAATGCTTTATGATTGTGTTAAGGAGGCCTCTGTGAGCTTGACCCATGGAAATTTCCATGAGACTGAGACCAAAATATATTGCGTCTCGGTATCTGGAGTCTACGCAGAAATCTAGACCTCTGAGACAGACTGTCTTGAAATGTTCCAGTCTGTATGCACATTTAACACCACATGCAGTGACATATCCTGTTTTGTGTCCAGACAGCCACCAGGGATGTTGGTAGATATCTGGATGTGTACTACTTTCTAATCTTTCACTTATGTGGCCTTACAGCATGTTGATTTTTCATCACATCCTCTTGAGCTATTGCATTTCCAAATCACTTTATTTAGCCTGCATAGATGGTGATGATATGAACCTTCCCATCTGAAGATCAACATGGGTGACATCTGAGGCTAAACCTATTCAGAGTGTAATAGGGGGGTTGTGGAGAAGAGGCGAAGAGCCAGTGGCACATGGGAAGAGCAATATTACCAGACAGCTGAACTGGCAACATTTGAAAATGCTAAATGTCAGAGGCAGACTCAATTGAGATGAGGAGGGTGGGGGTGGACAGAGGGAATATTTTGATTAATATGTCTTGTTCGCTTAGATTCATGATCATCCTGGTTCAGAAACATGAGGAAAGCAGTAATGGCTACTGACCAAAACAAACAGGGCTGGATTGCTGTCTAAAATGATTCTTAACCTCTCTGAAAGAGATCCCCGTGGACTCTCTTTGTCTGTGGCTTGACCATTAATGGATCGACTATGTTTACCAGCAGTTGTATGTTTTTGATTTTATTTGTAAACAGTTTCTTTATCATAAACCCACTAAGAGCACTTCTACACTATGAAGCAGTAACGTGAGCATTTGAACGAAAGATGTGTGTTTTGAAATTCTGGAAAGACCCATTCTCATTGGTCAATAGATGCCTAGATCAGATAGTATGGCAAGTTCAAATTTTATATTAAGTAACATGACAATGCATGGTCTTTAGTCTGTAGGAACTTTAAAGGGTTAGTTCACCCAAAAATGAAAATTCTGTCATTTATTACTCACCCTCATGTCGTTCCACACCCGTAAGACCTTCGTTAATCTTCGGAACGCAAATTAAGATATTTTTGTTGAAATCCAATGGTTCAGTGAGACCTGCATAGCCAGCAATGACATTTCCTCTTTCAAGATCCATTAATGTACTAAAAACATATTTAAATCGATTCATGTGAGTACAGTGGTTCAATATTAATATTATAAAGTGACGAGGATATTTTTGGTGTGCCAAAAAAACAAAATAACGACTTATATAGTGATGGCCGATTTCAAAACACTGCTTCATGAAGCTTCGGAGCATAATGAATCAGCGTGTCGAATCAGCAATTCGGAGCACCAAAGTCACGTGATTTCAGCAGTTTGACACGCGATCTGAATCAAGATTCGATACGCTGATTCATTGTGGCTGATTCAAAAATTTTCATTTTTGGGTGAACTAACCCTTTAATGCTGGTGTAGCCCCTCTACACGCACAGCTCTTACCAGCCTATGTCCGTTACACTCACCCCACCTAAACCTCATCAGCACCAATGTAACCCCTCCTGTTCAAACCACCCGCTCTAAGCGGGATTTGAACCCTGGTACGCTGGCATGGGAGTTGGGCACTCTAAGAAGGAGGCTAAAGACCACAGTCACTGGCGTCAGTCGCTAGAGGGAGTAAGGTTTACACGTACCAGCTTAGTCTCATTGAACGTTACGTATTAATAACTACGTATTAACAAAGGTATACGTACATTTTTGTATGTTTAGAAAGGTGCTGAAACAAACAATATTGATGTATTTATAGCACTAAAACGTAAAATTACTTACGTTTTTTCAGCAAAGTGAATCTTTCATGTCATAAAGATATATGTATAATTTCCCTTTTATTGTTTTGTAGATAAATGTAAGACCCCTAAACCCCATCCCCAACCTAAACATACCCATTTTATACAGAATATTAAAAGAATAAGTAATTTAGTAAAAATATGACATTAAAACGATATTTTGAGCCGCTAATCCTACACCTACCCAACTACGTACTGTTATAAACAAAAGAATAACAGATAAACAAGCGTAATCCCAATAATTTTTTTTTTTGCGAAAATGTCAAAAGTGGTACCAAAAGTAGTTCAAATGATGATGAGTTGCAGTCGCAGTCCTCTCTGGCGGTAATAGTTTTTATAGGGTACAGAGCACAATTTAAGCTATTAATCCATGACAATATGAAGGCGCGCACTCATTTTAAATGTCAATCCACTGAAACACGTGTAGCGAATTAGCTCAAAAGAAATATGAATAATTAATCATGACTATATTTATGATTTCGGCCAGTGAACACTCAGTATTGATCGTCTATCAACTTTTCAAAAAGGATATTTTTTAGTGGCCACAGAAAAATATTGATTTCTTAGCATGTAGCTGTGATTGTAATCGTTATCAGGGACGCAGGTCAGAATCAACTCGCAAGAGTGTGCACACAAGTTTTATTTAACTAAATCACATAACTAAAGTAACAAACACAAACATACAATTCACGCATACATAGGAAATGAGAGAGTGAAATTGAATTTGAACCGTAACAGGGGAATGAAGCAATGGAAAGGGTCAAAAATAACAAGCTGGAAGAACCATCAGTTTCAATACCATAAAGCACCTTTGTTAACAAAGGGTGTACACAATCTTAATACTAAATCGCCGTTTAGTGTTCAAAAGATACTTGCAAATGCCTTAACTGTTGAGCATCCGGATCTGCAGGTTCAGGAGAAATCCTTGATGGTTCGGTCCGATGGTGCTGAAGTCACAATCAATATCTTCTACGGTGAATGAAGAAATTCATACAAACATGCACTGTTAATTTGACTCTTTTGTGGTCGAGGCAGTTGTTCATGGCTTGAAAGGAAGTGAGGCCTACCAGCCCGGCTCGGGGGCCTGGTGGGGTCTCACGTGACGCAATTCGTAGTATCAGCAGGAACAAAGAGAAGTACCAGAAGCACGAACTCCTGAGTGTGACCTGCATGGGGGCTTTTTGAACTCTTCAAACAGTCGACACCTTCAAATCTTGGCTTGACCAATGAGAAAGATGCAATTCTCTGGCAGGCAATTTTCTTTGTTTGAAAGTGAGTTAATTTGCATGGGGGGAGTTAACTAGTAAGTTTGTGTCCATTTATACTCTGATAAATATAACAAACATACAATGCATTCTATGATATTGTGATGTCCACCAAAATATAAGTCATTAAACAAGGAGTAATTTGATATTAAACACCACCTAGATGGGCTACAATATCAAGAAGTATCATCACATGCATTTGAACTAACCCTTTAATGCTGAGAATTTGATCCTAATCTAAAGTGACTAAGATTTCAACATTGATAATAATGAGATGTTTCTTAATCAACAAATCAGCATATTAGAATAATTTCTGAAAGATCATTTGACAGCGAAGATTAGAGTAATGGCAAATTTCTGAAGTGTAGTGTACCCTCAATATATTTTTCTTCTGCATTCTAACATCCATTTTCTTTCTGTGGCCAACCTTAGCCTCACTGACTCTCAGCGACATTCAGCATTCACTGCATTTGCTTCAGCTCCTCTTGAATGCTTATCTTATTGACATTTTGAATGCGAAGGCCCGAAATTGATGATGAAAACGATTCAGACAAGCACCTGCCTTATTCATAGTCTTATCTCTCCAGTTTGGTTCTGGTTCCTGGTAACTGGTTCCGTTTCTTATCACTGTAGTTCCATATACATTATCATTTAATCATGTGATTTACACTAAAAGAGCCACTCCTTAAGTCAACATATCTGCACCCATCTCTGGATGTCAGCCTGGTAATAAGATTACTGTTCACGAACAAAGACCAATAAAATCAGCATTAGGATAATGAGTTACTTACTAATTCTCTAATCACAGCATATTTTTAGTTAAAGTGCCTCTATTATGTCATTTGAAAGGTTCCTATTTTTGTTTTGGGTGTCCCCAATAACAGATTTACTATATGCATTTATTTTGACCTTATTTGCGCTCAATGATTCATTTTTCCAAACCCCTCCTTTGCGTGACGCTAATCTGCTGTGATTGGTCAGATGACTTCTGCTGGTTAACACGGAATACAGTATACAGTGCTTGCATCACTTACATTGTATTATAATAATGATGGTGCTCTGCTCTGTTCTAAAAATAAAGACTCAGAGAGGAAATAAGTTGTTTTGTGGTTCTGTTAGCGAACCTATCCCACAGCTCGGTGGTAAACACCCAAACAGACATGGTATATGCGTTAGCCCAATGCAGAAATGTATTGATAAACCACTGCAGTTGTACACCCACGTATTGCTCTATTCTTTATCATAACTCCAAGTAATAACAACGTCAAACATTTGACACATTTCTAGACAATTGTGAGCAAACACATATTGCTGTTAGCTGGTTAGCCGGAGACCTACAAGCTGCGCGGAGCGACCACAACACACACAACTAAATACGTATTGTGCATGCTACAGAGAACATAACAGCAACAATTATTAATCATGATTACAGAGGAATTACGGAGGAGGAAGAAGCTGGTCCAAATAAACTTGGTTCTGACCCATCCTTCAATAACAACCGGCTTGCAAATCCCTCGTTGAACGTATTTAGGTTGAAGAAGCAGTCGTCATTAAAATGACGGGAACACAGAACAAGGTTCGGGCTATATTGCTGGTGTATCGTTGTAGAGATGAACTTTAACCACTGATTCTTCTCATATTGACAGTGTTTGAGAGGTTTCAAGTTTTCCCTGGCGTCTGCACATGCAATAAGTGGGCAGGCAATATGGTAATGTTTCGTTTTGACGTCACAGCGAAACGGCTTAAGGCAGGAACACACCAAGCCAACGCTGACGCCGGCGAACTAGTGGCGACGAAAGCAGACTGCGGGGTTGGCTCACGTCTGCAGCGTCTGGGTCCAAAGTTGCCCTGACACACCAAACCGACGCTCGACAGCCGACGGCCAAGAAGCATGTCCGTTCTGCGCCTGCGTGAGATGAAATGCCTTTCCGTACCAGCAGGTGGCAGTAGCTGAACAGCCAATCAGAATGATCAGATGGCCCGACTGACCGACGAGCTCCGACGCCGATTCAACATGTCACATCAGCCGAAAAAAAGCAGACGAGGACCGACTTCAGCCAACGGTGCGGAACACACTGAGAAAACTTAGTCGGTCGACAAACAAAAACTGCCCGACAGCCGACCGTCGGCTTGTTGTGTTCCTGCTTTTTAGATTCGTTTTACAAACAACTCATTTAATTGACTCAGAGTCAGCTTACTTTTGAGAGACAATAACTTTATATACGGAGCTTTTTCAGATTTAAAACTTTGCAGGATTTTCTATTCACTTAGAGCTATGTTAGACACTACATGAAAGGTAATTTTCAAAAATCCATAATAGGGGCAATTTAATAGTAGTTGCTCTAATGTTAATATTGCTTTCCTCATTTGTTCATGTTGGTTATTCATTAATGACGGCATAAACACATTTCGGTAGGCTTTGAAATGTTGCCTTGTGAAAGCGAACCAAACCAAGAAGAAAATGCAATATTGTAACAAATTTAGTACCCGTTTTGGAACAAAACAAACGATCCATCGGTGTGAAAATGCTTCATCAGTGTTTTTGGTCTTATTACTTATAATTAGCTTTTTTGCCACTTAGCCTCCTTTTTTCTAGGGTACTGCCTCAATGTTTTAAAAAAATAAGTAGAATAAAAGTACATTACATTCTCAGAAATAAATTGTATAAAAATTGTACCTTTAGTGGTACAACAGTTTATCACTGCATGGGGTTGTACTATTTGGGACATCTTCGTACCTTATTTACCTATAAAAGCTCATAACAGTATCTTAAAAGAACACTCCACTTTTTTTGAATATAGGCTGATTTTCCAACTCCCCTAGAGTTAAACAGTTGAGTTTTACCGTTTTCGAATCCATTCAGCCGATCTCCGGGTCTGGCGGCACCACTTTTAGCATAGCTTAGCATAGTTCATTGAATCTGATTAGACCGTTAGCATCTCGCTCAAAAATGACCAAAGAGTTTCAATATTTTTCCTATTTAAAACTTGACTCTTCTGTAGTTATATCGTGTACTAAGACTGACGGACAATGAAAAGTTGCGATTTTCTAGGCCGATATGGCTAGGAACTACACTCTCATTCCGGCGTAATAATCAAGGAACTTTGCTGCTGTACCATGGGTGCAGCAGGCGCAATGATATCAAAATATCAAAACTCTTCGGTCATTTTTGAGTGAGATGCTAACGGTCTAATCAGATTCAATGAACTATGCTAAGCTATGCTAAAAGTGGTACCGCCAGACCCGGAGATCGGCTGAATGGATTCGAAAACGGTAAAACTCAACTGTTTAACTCTAGGGGAGTTGGAAAAGGAGCCTATTTTCAAAAAAGTGGAGTGTTCCTTTAAGGCCACTACTAAAATGAACCTTTTAGGTGTAGATAAAGTACAAAGTTGTCCTTTTTAGGGTGCTTCCCCAGTGACAAAGTGTTCTACCACTAAAGGTAAATTTTTTGCTATTTTTTCTGACAGTGTGTAACACATTTTAGATATTTTTCAAAGTGATTATATTTATATAAGAATATAGAATTTATATAGAATTTATTAATGAAATTAAAATTCTTTTCGTTTTTTTTTTTTTTTGTCATGGACATTTTTTTCTTAGTGAAAGCGCTAAGTTAATCTCGAGTAAAATATATTTCATTATATCCTTTCATGTTGTTTGACAATAAGGATGTAATGAGCTTGGGTCCGTCCACCTCCTAAACTGTACTGAGATATATAGCTCTCATCCACCTTCATGAAACAAACAGTATAAAGTAACACATGGTTAATGTATAGGCTACACACAATATAGGCTACAGTTCTGTTTTATTGATTGTTTTGGTTATCAGTGCAGGCCATACAGGAATTCCTGAATGTGATGTCACCCATGAATGACCTTGCAGTTTTATTCCTGTCCCACGGCGATCAGTTTTATTGAATGTGTTGTCCCGCGTGCACTGGCGATGGTGTAAGCGTTCGGTTTCCCAGCACACATCACTGTCAGTACAGCATAGCTGAGGGGTGGCATTAGAAATGGATTCACTTGTGCAAAGGAACCTATTTATATCATGGAATCTCTCATGAGCAGTAAAACTGCTGTGTGGGAAACACACATTAAGCAGAGCACCCACACAACTTAAAACTCATTTTGATGGTCCCTGCTTCCAATGCCATCATATTTCAGGTGTTTAATGGGCACTATCATCCTGCAAAAAGACAAAATGCATTAGACTCTGTAGCTGAAGTAATTTGTGTTAATTAATTTTATAAAAGAGTTGATCAGACTCTCAAAAATCATATTTTTATATATCTTTTGAAATAAGGATATGATAAAACCTGGTAATTTGATCAAACAGGATGCACCACAAAAAAATCATCAAATTCATTTATAATACTTCTCTGCTGTTGATTTCCCTTCAAAATTATATCATTTTCTTAGTAGATTGAATCAGTGACATTTCAAAAAGGAAAAAAAAAAATGGGTTTCCAGAATTTAGTGCTTGATAACTGTATTTAGCTGGCCAACTTTCTTCAATCTCAGATCTGACCTGCATTTAGCTCGGATGTCATTTGAGGTGGGTGGAACGTTCATTAGCATGAAAGAGTAACTCAAGCCTTCTGGTTTCCGGAAAACACGTCTCCCAAGTAATATATAGAATGCCTGTCCAGCCTGCACTCCTTTTTTATGTCTCAAGACTAACAAGCATTTAATGACAGTTACAGATTGACTCATACACATTCAAAGTGCACATGTGCTTCTCTTTAAAATGGCAGAGGAATATTTATTTATTTGAAATCCAATTTATTTGAAAGGAAATCAAATAAGAACGATGTAGTTACAGTTTGGTAACTGGGCTGGGCCATCCAACCACAACAGCCAGGAAGTCAGTGAGCACAGTTGATAGTAATTTAAATTTCACTTTTAAACATGATCAAATATATATAATATGTGATGTCTAGGCTCGCACAGCAGAGACTTTGACTATGAAGTCTGGTCAACTTTGTATTTGTTTTTGGCCAGCTTAGAGAAGAACAATGTAAAATGACTGGCCAGATTTCATTTTATTTGTATGTGATGTTTAGGGGTGGGTTTATCTTGAATACTTGGGTCACCTTGATTTTGCCAAGTGAGACATGGAACATTATCTACTTTGTGAAATCACGTTCACCGAAATACTTGATACCTCCATATCGGTGAACGTGATTTCACCAAGTACAACATGTTCCTGGATCAACATCTTTGTTGATCCTGGAACAACTTTCCAATCAACTAATTAGATTTGAGGACAAGGACAAGTTTACCGTTTATGTCAAGTTGACAGCTGTAGACAGGGTTTTATAATCATAGAGGTCCCAAAAAGAGCTAGTTATAGGGTTTTGGGGACATGCTCCCCCAAGAATATTTAGATTTCTATGATAGATATGTGCATTTTAAAGGGGTGGTTCACTGTTTGTTTGTTTGTGTAATGGGGCACAGTTTAACAAGTCTTAATGCTTCGTTAAAAAAAAAAAAAAAAAAAAAAACACTGTATTTTTCATATATTTTACCTTTAGTCTACACCTCTGTTTCCATTGTCATTTGAACGGCTGATTTGGCTTCCTGGTTCTATGATACCCCTCCAAAATACACAATGTGCTCAGATTGGTTAGCTGGCCCAGTGTATTGTGATTTGCTGAAGCGTCCGGAAACACCACTCCCCATACCATTAGTTGGTGCATGTGCTTCAGTGGAAATGCAAATAATGGCATCTATATTGCCGTAGCAAATTGAGCCCGAATCAGACCCAGATAGTAGTAATGATGAAGAGGGTCAAGCAGAACCTCTACAAGCACGGTTTTTAAAGGATGTTTCTGAATGGTAAGTATTTCCGTTTGTATTTGTGTCAAAGTGTTTAAATATGCTGTCACATGTAAATGTTACTGCTGTTTATGTTAGATTTCAATATATGGTTTTATCCTGATTAAAGCTTTACTGTAGCCGAATACATGACTGAGTGGTAGCATTTTTGTCTATGAACATAGAAGTTTGTTGGTGTTTGTTGGTGAAGTATGCAAAAGAATTTAGCTAACTGGCTAGCGAAGCAAAAACGTGTTGGTCTTTGGTCGTTGGTCTTTTTAAAAGACATGTACAGACAATAAAACATACTTACAGTTAGGGACCCATAAACAGTAGCTTCTGCTTTTAAAGTGGGAACTGCTTCATCTTTCAGTAATAGCCTCTGTGCAAATCCAGCATTGAACTCGTGTAGATTCTGGAAGCATCGCATTCAGTGTAGAAAATATCACAGATTATAATGGGTTCTATTATCTATTGATGTGTTGCGCCACGCGCGTCCGGTGTACACAACTCTTCCGCTTCCATAATTCCGCGCGACATGGCCTCACCCACTTTGTTGCGTCTTCCCGTGGGCAGGATTTATGTTAATTTCAGGGTTTATGATGTCACCAACCCGGAAAGAAGCTCATTGTAGTCCAAACCGGTCGTTTTTGTAGGCATTAAACTGCCATAATTTTAAAAGAAAATATCTCCGTTGCATTGAACTTTCAGCACTGTAACTTTGCAGATACTGTTTATGCTCAAGCAGCAACATTACACACTAACTAAAGTTAAAAAAGTGAAATCGCAATGAACTCGGTTTGAACAATGTAAGGCTGAACACTGTTACTGACAATCGTCATTTTGGCTGCGTGAGATTCTCCAGCTTTGTTGTTGTTGAGCAACCGAAGCATGAGCTGTTAAAGCTCCGCCCTCCTCTGGAAAGCGGGTCAGGAGCAGCAACTCATTTGCATTTAAAGGGACACACACAAAAACGGCATATTTTTGCTCACACCCAAATAGGGGCAAATTTGACAAGCTATAATAAATGATCTGTGGGGTATTTTGAGCTGAAACTTCACAGACACATTCTGGGGACACCAGAGACTTATATTACATCTTGTAAAAAGGACATTATATGTCCCCTTTAAGACGTTTGAAGGCCAAAAAAAAAAAATGCTTTAAAACCATGTCAGTGAGCACTGAGCAGTAGATTATTTGTCAATACCTGCTCTCTCTCCTCATCTCCATCACTCTTTCTCTCAGTCTCCTTATCTTGCCCTGTCTCTTGCCTTCCTAAAGCTGAGCTTTGACTGATAGTCTTTTCATTTTCGGCTGTGTCAGTGAAGAAAGTAAACATAAGGTCAACTGATGTGTTTTATGAAGAATTTTCTTAGACGTTAATTTACTGAAGGCTTCCAGGAAATCTATTAAATTAATTCACAATATGTAAATATTCATTATTAATATTATGCCTAGTATGATGAAAATGGTTTCATTAATGTTTCTTGTCCCCTCACATTGACAGTTATATAATTATTATAATTATGATACTATAATTACTATAATTATTACATTACATGAATCACGTAAATGATATTGGCCTATTTTCAATTCAAAATGTCGTTTTCAAACCCCTAAATGTTTAGTTTAGCTACTTACATCTTATCTAATAAAAATCTTGATTTGGTGCCACTAACTTGGCACGTGTTTCTAAATCCAGTGACCAGTTCCTCCAAATATGTGCTCAGTTTTGTCAGCATTGTGCATCATATGGTCTGTGAAAGGACTGTAGGCGGTCTGTAGGTGTGCCATCTGATGCTGAGACTATGAAAAGAGTAATGAGTGTGGAGGATAGCTCTAAATTACAGGCATTAAAATGAACTCAGCTGACTCAAGAGGAATCCATCTGACAAACTCTCACAAGGCCAAATGTGTTTGTTGAAATGACTAATGTACATGATTAGATGGACATTACAAATGCATTTCTGTGTTTGGAAGAAGAAATGACTGCAAACTGAACTCTATGACCTGTGAAAAATTGTACTTCTTAAAGTGAGGGACTCTAAAACAGTTTCTCATAAAGTGGTGACTGGCAGAGAAGCTCGAATTTGAGCCTGAATTTGTTTTTGTTTAACAGTTATGGTCCACTGTGCCTGTCATGGTTTGGCTTTATGCTTTGTGAACACATATAAAACACTGTCTTCAGGAAATATCACTAGATTTACCTATTAGATGCCACATTACTGCCTGAGTGAATGAAATGAAACCTCACTACCAGTGTGTCGCTCTGAAGTCGATACATTGTTTCAGTGAATAAAACCCAGAGGCATATCAATATATATCATACTATGATATGACACCCCCAACAAGCACTAGAAAATCAATACGGTGATGGATACGTCTGAAACGAAATGAAACTCATACGCCTGTTGATAGAGCCTGAATACTTTTAGAGAAAGCTCACCAAAATTTCTATTAACAATAAATACAATTGAACTTTCTCAGGGTTCTTTTAAAAAAGATCTAATATCTGTTGTTTATTCAGACTCATGGGATATCTACAGTACATTTTACACCTGAATTACATAGGAAGTAAGGGATGGGTATTCAGGATATCTGCGAATAAGGTTCATGATGTGCTTATTTGACACAGAAATGGGGTTTTCCATGAAATAGGGTACAGAAAAGGCCATGAAATACATTATGCTTTCTTTTTCATGAATTACTCAGTGAAAGGAGGTGCTTAGTCTTCATAAAAGGAGCTGTTTAGTTTATTTGATGAGGTTTGTACATTTTTTTTCCCATCCCTGTTAACAAAATACATAATGCAGGACATAATAAAGTCTGTTTTAGCATTTTTGGTCCCACTCTGTATTAAGTTGCCTTAACAACTATGTACTTACACTGCCCTCCAAAAGTTTGGAAACACCCCTGGCAAAGTGTGGTTTTGGACGATATCAGCATAAATCCTTATCATTTTTTGGTGC
This sequence comes from Megalobrama amblycephala, assembly GCF_018812025.1. Lineage (NCBI taxonomy): Eukaryota > Metazoa > Chordata > Actinopteri > Cypriniformes > Xenocyprididae > Megalobrama > Megalobrama amblycephala. The sequence continues at coordinate 52,345,857 of NC_063057.1, read as the reverse complement.
AAATACATTACAGTAACTTGACATTATCATTGAAGAACAGCAATAATAATTTTCATTTTATTACATAATAATGACAATATATACATGCCCCTTTGCCAGCTGTGATGTCTGGTTACTGGTTTAAACTTGGCCCAGGTTTGTAAAAGATTTTGGGTCAGCACACCTTAATAGCTTCAACAATTGATTGCCAATTAAGTTTAGAATACAATGAACCAATTAGAACCCAGTTTAGGTCAGTTTAATATATATAAAAAATTTGTTCAAAGATAAGTGAAATCTTGTGTGATCTGAACACCTTTTTTTAAGGCAATTTTTCTCAAAATTAAAGTAGCCAAATTTTGTTGTGTTGTAAAATTTTCAAAAATAGATTGTTCCTGTTTATCTTAAATTTTTCAGTAAAAAAAAAAAAAAAAAAAAGATTCTTAACTGCACACATTGTTTTTATTTGCATGGACCTGCATTATTAGTGAGTTTAAATAAGAATACCATAATTTTATTCTTCATGTAATACAATTTTGTGTATTTTCAGTGTAAGTACAGATTAGTTCCTGGGTATCACACAAATATATTGTTCATTGTTGGTTTGTGTTACTTAAAGGGTTAGTTCACCCAAAAATGAAAATAATGTCAAATATTACTCACCCTCATGCCGTTCCACACCCGTAACCGATCTTCGTTAATCTTCGGAACACAAATTAAGATATTTTTGTTGAAATCTGATGGCTCAGTGAGGTCTGCATAGCCAGCAATGACACTTCCTCTCTCAAGATCCATTAATGTACTAAAAACATATTTAAATTATTTCATGTGAGTACAGTGGTTCAATATTAATATTATAAAGCGACGAGAATATTTTTGGTGTGTTGTAAAAACAAAATAACGACTTGAATAGTGATAGCCGATTTCAAAACACTGCTTCAGGAAGCTTCGGAGCATAATGAATCAGTGTGTCGAATCAGCTGTTCGGTGCGCCAAAGTCACGCGATTTCAGCAGTTTGGCGGTTTGACACGCGATCCAAATCATGGTTCGACACAAAAGATTCATAACGCTTCGAATGCTCACTGAAGCAGTGTTTTGATTTAATATGTTTTTAGTACATTAATGGATCTTGAGAGAGGAAGTGTCATTGCTGACTATGCAGGCCTCACTGAGCCATCGGATTTCAACAAAAATATCTTAATTTGTGTTCTGAAGATGAACAAAGGTCTTACAGATGAGGGTGAGTAATAAATGACATTATTTTCATTTTTGGGTGAATTAACCCTTTAATGCATTAACTATAATGCTAACAAATGAGACCCTGTAAGGTGTGTAAACATTCTGGTGTATTTGGCAAACATTTGTTCCATCCATAGCTTGACTATAAAATAGTTTGAATAAGTATCCACCCTCATATTCATATTTAAGCACATTGTGGTAGGCATGAACAATAATGCTTTACACATGTAAAAACATAAAAAAAAATAAAAAAAAATCACAGAAACTGTGAATTATGGTGTGTACTTACAAAAGCGTACTTACAAATGTAAGTACACTACTGTAACTACAGATAGATCATGTATGTACTTTAAATGTAAGTACAATGTAAATACATGTAGCTACAGAGTTAGTACATTATATCAAATGCTTAATTTGCCATGTACTGTAAGTACATAGCTGTTAAGGTCACTTAATATAAAGTGGGACCGCATTTTTTCTTACAATAAACCTTGGTAAGATGGTTGAATGTTTGAGCTTGATGAATTCAATCAACACTAAATTTGTGTAAAAATTTAAAAGTTTATTTACTTTCCTTCTCATCATGCTTTGTGTAACTGTGAAATGGCGTGTGCCTGTAATATCACTGTAATATTTGTAAATATCACACAGTCACACAAACAAGGACTTGGTAACAAAAGATCAAATACTCACTGAAATACAGCTATAAACAGAAGAATAGCATATTTACAGAGCAAAACAAACTAAAATAATAATACAAACACGACGTATATGTACAGCACAGAGAGTTGTGAGGAAATGTGCGAGAGGTACGAGTCTGTACAGGTAGTTTAAATATGAAAAACATATGTAAAATAGTGGATTGAATATTGTACACGAGGTTGTAAATATGAATTTACATATTGTGCAGAAGTTTTATTTTGCACTGCAGTATAACCTGGTTGCTCTGGTTGGAGAGAGAAGTTCAAAGAGTTTGGGCCTCGGGTGTGTGGGGGGTCAGAAATGATTTTGCCTGCTCATCTCTTTACTCTGGAGGTCCTGAAGGGCAGACAGGGGTGAACCAGTGATCCTCTCAGCAGTCTTAACAGTCTGTTGTAGCCTGTAGCCTATTTTTGTCCAATTTGGTAGCCAAGCTATACTAGACAGTTTTAGAAGTGCTGAGTTAAACCAGACCATTCTAATTTAGACAGTTTATGTTTAATTTAGACAGTTTATATAAATTAAATATGAGATGAATATTAAGTTAAAAGATTGTTATGACAAATTGATGTTGTATACAGTTGGATATGCTTAACATTTAAAGGGTTAGTTCACCCAAAAATGAAAATTCTGTTATTAATTACTCACCCTCAGGTCGTTCCACACTTGTAAGACCTTTGTTCATCTCAGAACACAAATTAAGATATTTTTGATGAAATCCGATGGCTCAGTCAATGTCACTGAACTTCTCAAGATCCAGAAAGCTACTAAAGACATATTAAAAACAGTTAATGTTATTACAGTGGTTCAACCTTAATATTATAAAGCGACGAGAATACTTTTTGCGCGCCCAAAAAACAAAATAATGGGTTTTCAACAATATCTAAAGATGGGCGATTTCAAAACACTGCTTAGAAGCTTTCAAATCTTTTGTTTCAAATTAGTGGTATGGACTTGTTACTGTCAATACATACACAGATATGCTGCTGTTAACATGCAGCTATGCCGCTGATGCGCAAATAGCATACGTGAAATTGCCCGTACCAGATTTAGGCAGGTGGAGCTGGGGGAAGTGGAGGGTTTCAGATGAACTCTGCACTGCGATCAGAAGCACGCTATGTGTGTGGTTAACAAATATTGCATTGCAAAGTGATAGAGATGAAAGAAAATAACCCCCAGCAGCCACCTGAGCATTTTTGGTTTGTTTGGAAAAGCACAATTCATTGTCTTTTGAACACAAAGTGCTTATTTTAGCATTTTATGTGGCCCCTATTTTCACTCTTTGCTTGTTCTCAAGCATGACAATCCTAGTGTCTTTACTTCACATGCTACAAAATTATTCACTGCATTGCATTCCTGATGAGACAATCTTGCTTATGACTTCTCTTATTACTAGTCTTCTCTTACTAAGTTCAAGGAAATGCAATATTCTCATTCATAGCATTTAGTTATGATACTCCATTTTCATAATCAACAATGTATCCTTTCATTAGTATTCCTGAGAGACTAAGTTTGGACACAGATTGCATTTTCTCCTGCTAAGCATTGCTTAATATGCTCCATTAGTACAATAATATATTTGTTTCTCATGCACTGTAAAAAGTAATACGCTATATCTATTCAGTAAAATTTTGGCAACAGATTACAAGCAATTAGAATTGATTTAGAATTAATCAAATTAATTCCTTAAATGTCAACCATTTAAAACAAGTAAAATTTAAAGAAAAATATCTGAATGGACAGACAGATGTCAAAGATGAATTAAGAACTCTTTATTTTTATTGCCAACATTGAAGACACCTGATAATAACAAGCAGAATCACTGAAGGAAAGAGAAACATAAGAATTAACAGAGGTTTAGATGTTGATGTTGATTTTATTGAAAATATTTGATCACCATTATGGTGATCAGTGTTTATTTTAGTTAGTCGGTTTGACTCTTTGCTTTTTATGTCAGTTTGTGGTTTTTGTAATGGTGTTTGCTAATTTTACTCTTTTTAAATGGTTGACTTTTAATTTGATTCATTCTAACTCAATTCGTATTTGTTGAATTGAATTAACAAAATTGCTTGCAATCTGTTGCCACAATTTTATTGAGTAGATAGAGTGTATTACTCTTTACAGTGTGTATGATCAAGCTTATTGATTTCTGTAAACATCTTAAGGTGAAAAATGTATTTTTTCACAAGCACTAAGTTTGTTATATGCAAGTTTGTAACTATGTAATTGATCTCATTACCTTCTATTAGTATCTTAAGCCTGTGCCATCTAGAGCTTCATGACAGAAGGTATGTATATGCTTTACACATGACAAAGGGTATTAGACACCTTCATTAAAGTTCATTAAAAGTAATGTAGCAATCTTCATTTCAACACCGCTTTCTCTAATTATCAGCAGTTTAAATCTTTTCTTTGGCAGCTGACCAGTGCATCTCTTTCTCCACCCACAAACTGCACACAGAGCTGTTATTTCTGTCCTGACAGGTTTGGAGGATTTGGATGAGGCACTGTATCCTCATAATGTAGTCACAGTAAGTGTATATATAAAGCAACTTGCAATTCATTTATTACAGGAACAATTTTGGGACTTTTTTCCCTGCATGGTTGAAAGGCCAGTAAGGGTGAGTGTGATCAGGAAATGACCCAGGCTGGATTTAAACATGGGTTCCCGTGAGTCAACCGCTCTAATGTCATGAGCATTTACTGTGACACAGCTCTGACATCCCAGCTTTCGAGAATGTGTATTTTTACAGATAATGTTCTGTTTTTTGTTAGCACATTAATAAAAATGTTGTTCATTTAATGTTTTTATTACACTCTAAAAATACTGGGTGAATAACCCAAGTATTTCAAGTGATTTTCTTTTCCAACTCATTTTGGGTTTAAATGAAGGCATTCATAAATAGAATTTATCGCTATTTTCACCTAGTGTAAATAGCATATTGCTAAGAAAATGCTGCTATTGTCACTTAGTGTAAACAGCATCTATTGCTAAGAAAATATGCTATTTACACTAAGTGACAATAGCAGCATTTTCTTAGAATCTATCGCTATTTTCACCGTGTAAGAGTATCAGTTCTTTGCAATAAGAGTAAATAGTAATTAGATGCTATCTATGTTTTATATTGGCAGATACTATTTGCACCTCGGTATTTTTGTACATTAACAGGATGCAATAATATCATAGGGTGTAAATGATTATATTTATTAAAATTATTAAATTGATGCTGCTTTATTGGGAGAATAAAAACCATCCCTACACCTTCCCCCTAACTCTACCCAATAAACACTTTTAATATTATTAAACACTTGTTCGCAGTTTATTTCCACTTTTAGAACATTATTTTCATTTTTTTTTTTTAAATAAATGCGAGCTCAGCATAAGGCGGATTCAAACCCGCATCGATCGCGTTAAAAGCCAGGTCTGCGAGCCTTATTAGCTACTACTGCGCCGCTGAAGACGTTGCATTACACGCGTCTTTTTAAAAACTTGAGTGGCCCAACCGGACATTGGTGGGCGGAGCTAGTGTAAATAGCGTTTGCCAATAAGGGACACTATTTGCACTTAGTGTAAATAGATACTCCGTTAAAGGCAACCCAGTAGTATATTAATAATAAAAAAACAATTCTGTACCTACTTGAAATTGAATATAGCAGTGAAATTTAAACACTGTAAAGACCAGAACACACCAAGCCGACGCCAACGAACTAGTGGCGACGAAAGCAGCCTGCGGGGTTGGCTCACGTCGGCAGCGTCTGGGTCCAAAGTCGGCCTGACACACCAAACCGACGCTAAACAGCTGACGGCCAAGTAGCACATCGGTTCTGCCCCTGCACAAGATGAAATGCCTTTCCGTACCAGCATGTGGCAGTATCTGAACAGCCAATCAGAATGATCAGATGGCCTGAGGGACCGACGAGCTCTGACACCGATTCAACATTTTGAATCGGCCGAAAAAAAAGCCGTTGAGGACCAACTTCAGCCGACGGTGCGGAACACACTGAGAAAACTAACAAAAACTGCCCGACGGCCGACCGTCGGCTTGGTGTGTTCCTGCCTTAAGACATAGGTCTTTGGAAACCGTTGTTATTAGCGACACCGGTGGCCATTAGATGAACTGCACCCGACAACTTGCTTGTGCTCACATTCATGCACATGTAACGTACAAGAGACTCAACATGATTCAATGCACTGATATACTCACAGTTGATGTACACAAAAAATGAATACCTCTGCAGTGATATACTTTTAATGAACATCCTGATGCCATCCACGCTAGTGAGAATGTCATTTAGATGAATATGTAAATATGTGCTGCATGCTTTCTTCTCAATGACAAAATAAACACACTTCAAAAATGCCAGTGATGAGAAAACAGCAAAGCTATCTCACAACCAATTTGTACGTATTTTACTAGGTGACTAATTCGGATGAATTCAAACGACCTCACTTGTACGAATTTGTACGATTTGTCTAAACCCCAGTGACGGGTAGGTTTAGGGGCGGGGTTAGGGGTAGGTCATTTGTATGAATTCATAGGAATTTGTCAACTCGTAAAATATGTACGATTTAGCAAAAAAATTATGAATTCGTACGAGTGAGGTCGTATGAATTCATACGAATTAGCCACCTCGTAAAATTCGTATGAATTGCCATGAGATTGGGTTGGAAAACAGCAGTTAAGAAAGCATCTGATTGTAGAGATGTGGAAATGTTTAGAAAAGCACTGCAATTCAAAACAAAGGCGTAGCTTGATGATGCCAAGTTTGAGCGCAGAATCTTGGGACATGTGGTCTTCACATCACAGCCGGTGGAAATAATCAGGACTGGACTCAGGAAGAAATCATGTTCATGGATGCGATTATTAACGTTACTGTAGTGTGAAGCAGAGCAGGACCGAGTATTGTGGGAGCTGAACGAGGCCGCTGGAGCGATTGCGCAACACACGCCGTGAGCAGCAGAACTTTTATTATGACACAGTCGCCGGCGCTGCTTCCGCTTTTCCGGTCATGAGTATGAGGTAACTCAGCTCTGTTTATCATATTAGATACATTTGAGTGTGTTGAAAATGATGTTATAACGTTACTCTGTGCGTTCACTCGGTGGCTGCTGTGAGACACTTGTTGCACACTGCAGTAAGATAGATCGATTTTAGAATATATTATTAAATGCTGGATGGCTTGTGTTGATAAATGGCATGCAATTAGTTTTAAAACGTATTGTATGATGGAGAAAATGCTGTATTACTGTTACTAAAAATAAAGCTGCATCTGATTATGCTATGTTAGCTACTTCACAAAATAGTGTTTTTCTCTGAGGCATGGTAAAGCATGGTACTCGCAAAAAAATCAAGACAATACAATTTAAACAATAAGACTAAACGTGTTGAGCTATATAACAATAATTAGTTTTCTGTCTATAAATATATCAAAACCGTTGTTCCCTTGTCTATTAAAACATGTAAATATTAAAGTGTCTTTGGTGTTTCCATGGTTTCTACAAAATAAAACCGGAAACCGAGGGTTAACATGGGTATGACACAATTGACAGGCGACTCCTGTTGCCTTGGTTAAAATTGCAATTTTCTCACGATTTACAAATAGTTGCAAACATTTGGGATATTGTAAGTACTCAAGTGAACAAAATATATAACACTGGCCTAGTGTTCTTTAGATATTTTACTGCAAAATTCTTACATATTGCACCATTAAGACTCGCTTATAGATTTATTTAAGGCAAATAGTTGACTGTTTTTGCGGCCCAATTTAAATAATAACATACAGTATGTTTAATATGTAGTTAAGGCCAATTATTATGTTGCATTTATGCCGCCTCCAAATATACTGTAAAATTAAAAGTCAAAAGTCACTAAAAACTACTGAGTATATATTCATAATGATCATTTTTTCTATACAAAAAATGCTGTATTCTTTACCTGTTGAAGTCATAACAGCACAGATTTATACCAAAAAAAAATTGAATTTTAAACTATAAATCATTACTGCGGTTCAACACTGATGCACAACTAGGTCATTGAAATCATAAATGTGCCCACACTCATTTTAATTTTCTCATAAACTTATGCATAGTTTCTGAAATAACATTTAGGCCTGACAAATAACTTTGCAGTTGCTATTAATGTGTGTACTATCAAGTTCACTCCTCAGACCAGCGTCTCTATTCTGTATGATCCAAAAGAAAATTAGTTTTTTTTTTTTTTTCCTGTCCTGCTGTGAATGAATATGTCAGAGCGATAAGGGAACCTCATTTTGTGTCTGGACGCTTGGGAACAAATAGTTGGGAGCAAATAGTTTTGAAGGGAAAAACCCCTGGGACAAATAAACATCCTTCAATGTTTAAATCACGTCCTCTAGGAACTCCTTGGGGCTAAAGAAAGCTTTTATTCAATGATACACTTCAATTTGAATATAATTCACCTCACAAATCATCCCTCCAGACAGAGTTTAATAGTCAATATTAGAAGTAAGTCTACTATTCTTTTATTTTATTTAGAGGATATGAATTGGGTTGTATGATAGAAGAAAACTCCTGTTGTAGTCTTCAGCCCCAAGTTTCCATGCATCCATTCTGTGTCCCAGATTTCATGACTCAAAATATCTGACGACACGTGTCAAACCTTCAGGCATTCAACAAAAAAGCATCCATGGGGAATATCTGAGAGAAAGAAAAAAAAAACAAACATGTTGTGTGATTCAGGCATGCTGCACACCATCATGGTGACTAAATTCTGAATGTGTTTCAGGAAAAACATTTAAAAGCCACATTGGTTCCACTACAAACAAGCCAAGCATCAGCAGGCAGGGAATAAAATAATGATCATTTTGGAAGGAGAAACAATGAAACATTATATAAATATTATATTTGATTTCATATATCAAGGGTAAAGGTGAACAATAAATCCGTTGATATAAAATTTTCTAGCTTTTCTGGCTTGTGCCTTTCCCTAAGGACAAACTATGATATTGTGTGAAATAACACTCAAATAAACTGACAAATTTAATATTTTAGAACAGTTTTGAGGTAAATGAGATTGTCAGTTAGATGTGGCTCTTGGTTCTGTCAGGGTCACTCAAGGACATTAACCTCTCTGGTGTGATGTTACCCTAGGGGCTTTTTGCTGTATGTTTTGGATCATTGTCTCCAGTGCACTCATGAATTACAGCACGCTTTCCTCCAGGGTTTGAGCTCCTTCCCTTTTTTTAAATTTTCCAGAAGAATCCCCAAAAGACGATGCTGTCACCACCAAAATTCACTGTAGGGATAGAGCTCTGTCTGGGTTTTGCCTGAACGTATTGCTGAATATATTGCCTGCTTTCCATACCGAGTCAATAGAGGAGATGTTTTGAAGAATGGTCATGCTGCTGTTGTCCATGTAATTACAATGAATGGGGTCAAAAGCTTAAAAAAATCCACTGTAAATGTACCACAAAAGTCCATATGTCTTGTGTGCTATATTCCAAGTCTCCTGAAGATATCCAATGGCTTTGTGTCAGGGAAAGAAAGAGTTTCTCTGGGTCTTTTGAAATGCCTTCATCTTAGTAATCCTGAAATTTGGTAAAATGGTATATAATTGCATTTATGTTTACTAGGTTTGTCAAATGAAAACTGAAATGAAAAAAAGGTCGAAAGTACCAGCATTTCTGCAGTACCCGTAGTACAGAGTACCAGTATATTTGGTACCCACTGATAGGCGCTACTTTCAAATGCTCTTGTTCATGTTTGAGCGCTCTCGGAGCATCAAAGATTTATATTTACAACATGTTTGTACATGATTTGAACACTGTAGCCAATCACAATCATTTCTGTTGAGCATGTGAACACAATGGTATGGCCTATCAGAGTAAGTTGGTCAGAATCCACTTAACAGAAACAAGATTCATTGTACAATTATTTTTTTTTTTTTATTGTAACATGAATTTTTGCTAGAATGTAGAATTTAATGAGCTTATTCTTTTTAGAGATTGACAGCCTTAGTGATTATAAAGTGATTCTTCTCTTGCTTTTTGTTTATTAACATTAAAGGGTTTGTTCACCAAAAATGTAATTTCTGTCATTAATTACTCACCCTCATGTCGTTCCAAACCCATAAGACCTTCATTCATCTTCAGAATACAAATTAAGATATTTTTGATTAAATCCAAGGGTTTCTGAACCACACATAGGCAGCAATGTCATTGCACCTTTTGAGGTCCAGAAAGGTATTAAAGACATCGTTAAAATAGTCAATGTGACTATTTTCAGAATTAGGTGTTATTTATTTTGTCCCATCCACCCAAACACAAATTGGGTGAACGGGAGAGCATACTTTTGGGACAGTGCTTAAAAGCTTTGCTAATTAAGAAAATGATTAAACTTGCAATAGAAAGCCATTGTGTATGCTCTGTGTGCTCTAAACTGGTGCTTCTCAACTTCTTAATTTGTGCAACCCATGACAGTTACACATGTTTACTGATTTTGTTGCATATTCATGTTTCCATGACGTGTGTGTGAAATATATTAGCTATGACAATTTACCCTAATACACTAAGCTAAACCAAACACTAAGTTTAGCCTTGACCTTTTAATACATTCCTAACTAATCCTGATTAATTTAAGCTATTGCAGAGTAGAATGGCACCAGTGAGACATGGAGATATAGGAAGACAGAAAAAGGGAGAGCACAGGGAAAGAACAAACAAGCAGCAATTACAAAAATGTGGATTGAGGAAAGGATGAAGGGGGCAACTGAAGAGTACATGGATATAGTGGAGGCAAGGGACATACCCAAGTTAAATTTCTTGACCAGAGCCTGGAATGAGCCAAAATCAACTCCACAGAAGTGAGTGAAGGGAGTTGTGAAGCACATTGTTGGACATAAGTCCCACATTTCTGAGGAAGATGAGGTCCAGCTAGCAGAACTAGTCAAAGAGCTGAGCAAGAGAGGGTTCCCCTTGAGAAAACCAGAGATGCAAGTTCTTGCTACCCAATTTGCAGAAGCCAATTGAATGACAATCCCTATAGAAAGGCAGGTCATTGGTTTCAAGGCTTTCTAAGGAGAAACCAAGGCCTCAGTATGAGGAACCCGGAGACCACTGTTGCGAAGTCTGTGGTTTTCCAGTGGAATTGGGCTACTTTAACACTGTTGCCGCATGTTGAAGCAAACCCAAAAAACATGACATTTAGCCCCTGAAATGCGAATTTTACCAGGGGAACCCCAACAAAAACGTGGATTTTACCCCCCGGAATGCGTTTTTTCCCAGGAGACCCCCAATTGGGTGCAATTAGGCTAGATTTGAGTACCAATTAGGTGGGTTTTGTTGTGAAAACCTGGCAGCCCTGCCGGAGACACTCTTTTCTACCCAAGCAGCCTGCTTTAACCCTGTTTCTATGTGAAAATGGCTTGCTTTTTACAGCAAAATTATTATGAGCTTGAGCTCCAGGACACATATGGAACTGCGATGAAACAGAGAGCAAGAGTTGTGGCTGAAGTAGGACCGTCATGCTTTGAAATCACTGCAAATGCAAGGGAAGAAACAACAATGTATCAGTGCAGCAGGAGAGTATGGGCCGCTACTTGTCATATTCAAAGGCAAAAGGCTGAATGGTGTTCTGGGGCATCAATCAATACCCTTGTCAGAATATCAGACAATGAATGGATCAACTCTGAGGTGTTTTTGGACACTCATAGCTCACCTGCACAAAGAAGATCCCCTATCCACATGTGCTTCTTCTTGAAGAACACACAGCAGCCATGTGTTTAACTTTGAGTTCTTTACTCTTATGAGAGTGCCTCACTCCTCATACAACACACATTCTCCTGCCAGCTGACAGGGCATTCTTCAAAAGCTTGAAGCATCACTGGAACCTGGAGGGCCGGATCTACACCAGAGAAACGGTGAAAGGAAGCTTCAGAGACCCCTCTTCCTGCCTCTGCCCTTAAAGACCTGTAAAAATAAAGCCACAGAATGCACAAGCAGGCTAGCAGTGGGATACCCACTAGATACCACCAAGCTCTTTTTCTCCTAATTTGTCATCAAAATGGAATGCAGTTCCAAGACCCCTCAGCATCCTCAGCCAAGCCCAGGTCATAGCCTAAGTCCTCCTCCAAGCCCTCGTCCTGGTAATACTTTGTCAAGCACTCTTCCAAACCCTTGTCAAAGCTTTGTTGACCTGGTTAATACATACCCAACCATGAGCATGCTAGCATAAGTAAGCGGTCAAAACCCCAAAGCTTCCACCTCACAAGCAACACACACTTTGAATATCTGGCAAGCAAGTCCAAAGGAAAAGGAAAACAAATAACCCAAAAAGCGTCAGGAAGAGTCAGGTGTGGATTGTATGCAGCAATATATGGACACAGCAGACCCTAAAAAACATCTCCTTCACCTGCAAGGATTGTCTGTTTTTGGTCTGTGTCACGATACCAGTTAAAATTAATGAGCTCTTAATTAGCACATTTTAATGTCTTATTCTGCATGACCATATTCTACATCCCTTATCCCTACCTATACCTAAACATAACCACTACAACAAAGACCTTACTTTCTATCAATAAGCAGTAATCAGTTGTTTATTGAGGGACAACTCCTAGTTAATAGTGAATATGTATTTCCTAATCTAAAGTGTTACTAATATTCTTACACTAGACGAAATCAATGATAAGATGTGCTGTCCCAATCACCCAAATGTTACCAAAAATAAATAAAAAAATACAAGTTTTGGCTTAGTTTATGTAAAAGGTTATGTATGTCACACCACTTTTCAATATGATACACAGCAAAATCCCCAGAGTTAAATCAACACTGCTCAGAGAACATATGGTCCCTCTCTACGTAGAGTTAAAATAACACTGAAGCAGAGTTAAAGTTAATGAAATAATATGCTGTTTGTGGAGTTGTTTAATCAAATCTTGAGAGATTTAATGTCTTTTATCTTCAGTTGATTTCATCTAAGGCTTTGTAGTTATTGTGTTTCTCTTCAGTGATTATGCTTGTTAACAGCAGGTGTTCATCACTAATGCTCAATCATAACTTAATTAATCTCATTAACTTTAACTCTGCTTCAGTGTTACTTTAACACTATATAGAGAGGGACCATATGTAATCTGAGCAGAGTTGATTTAACTCTGGGAATTTTGCTGTGAATAACCTTGTTTTCTCCTAAAATGGATAGGTCCACATCTTCAGTATTATAGACATGTGTCATGTATTGGGCAGATGTTTTTTTTTTTTTTTTATATTTGGTAAGAAACCTTACAAAATGTGAAAATTCAAATCACCCTTAATTCACCGCTATTTATTAAATACTCTTTTTGCAGATGGAATCAAATTTCTTGACCAATCAGAGCAGATTTTGATGCAATGACTTCACTGACATTTTCAGGAAATGGTGACATTTGTGAAGGCAAATTAACATTTAAATCATTAACATATTTATAAAATAATTATTTAAATTAATTTCAATTAACCATATTTTCCCTCCTCAGGATCCGTATCGAAGACTGTAACCACCACAGTAATTAAATATTTATAAATGTTCTTCAATATTAGTAGTAAAAAAAAATAAGAAAGTAAAATAAGAATAAATAATAAGAAATACGTTGTTTTTCCTTTCCTCTTATAGAATCGCAATTGCTCTTTTTTTATTTCTTTTGTGCTCATTTAAAAAACAGAACCCCAGAATCAATCCTGAAAGGGAAAGCGACAGAGTAGTAATAAAAACCAATACACATTATGGGACCACCACATCCCCTCAGTTATTCATATTAGTGATCAGAGATATACAAAGTTCTGACATGAAACTCTAGATAGCACAGGCTGATAGGTCTTAACTGAATCTACTTGCAGTCGCAGTTTTAATAGAGTTCAAACAAATATTTAGCTTAATGGAGCCAATATAATTGGAACAATAGATACTGATATATAAATGAGAAAGTCACCTTTGCTAAAACCACGTGGTCAAGAACATTATATGATTTCACTCTTTTATATGATATTAAAATACCAAAAAGGGAAAGTTCACATAATGTGGTCATCAGTGCAAATCACGCGGATCATAAAACTATGGCCATCCTCAGGCAAAATCGCTCAAAAAACATTTCATCTTTTAAATTCCTTTTTCATTACACAGTAAATTTACAAATAATGTGACAAAGTTCAGCATCATTTACTTATATCAGTAGTAAAGTCATAAAGGACACAAACGTGTCACAATTGGCCTGTTTCCAGAGAATGGCCCATCTGGCCTCGGAATGAAGTACTCTGTGTAATGGCCATCAAGGTGAGCTCAGCAGAATCTTATACAACTCTTCGCTACACTGAGGTGTAATATTCCAATCAATATACTGTTTTTGTATCCAGTCCATATTTCCTACGTACCTACATTAAATATTTACACAGTACACCCAACTTAGTATGACACTGAGTAAAGAAGGCAGTGACATTGCTCAACATAGCACTCACCTTGTAAAGAGGTAATGTCCAGCTCATCATTACTGCTCACAGATCACTGACTCTGTCCAATCTCTCCTTAACCGTTTGAAGAAGAGATCGCATTAGACAAGGATCTGTGATCTGAGAGTCTTTTTGCTCACATTCTGCTGATAAATGTTACGCTGGTAAAATAATGAACCGGAAAAGCACTATCATAAATGTAAAGGAAAAGCAGAATATCCAAGCAGTTTTTTTTTCATATAACGAAAGTGAAAAGAAACTAAAGCTGTGAAGCCCCAACATAACAAAACACCATAAAAGTATCATAAAACTATAATAAAAGTAGTCCATATGACTCATATACTACATTCAATGTCTCCTGCAGTAATATAATAGCTCTGTGTAAGAAACAGTACCAAATTTAACTATTTATTAACTGAAAATCTTCCCTTCTGCTGCAGCTCACATCATGGGGCTGTTTACTCCTGGTATTAAGATGCGTTTTTGTCACAAGTAGATGAGGGAGACACAATCCCATTTACACCTGGTGTCTCTTTTGTCCACTTTCAACACACTGATTTCTTCGAGGGAAGGGTCTATGGGTGGGTAAATATATGGGCTTTTTCAGATCTTTCGATCTAATGGACGAAATAAGCTTGCGCAATTTACATATGAACGTGCCTGGAGACGTCGGAAAAACATACGAAGAGCAGCAGCTTTTGTTTTTGCTCTGATAGCTGTAAGACCATTGCGAATGCAGCAAGTGCGTGTTAGAAATCAGGAATGGTGAGAGAACATTGTGCTTGGTACATTTTTTATCTTCAAAACAAACTTGGGTCTTCAGCCGACAAAGTTTAAATCCCATCTGGCTAGCGCGCTTCCCATAATGTTTACGCATTAGGGCGGTCTTTTGTGGCTGTTCGAACACATTCGACCATATGAGCGTCTGTCTACACTACAAAAGCAACCCGGTCGAATGCCTTTTCAGCTACCTCTGGAAGTGGTTGAAAGTGGCTCAAAACGTTTTAGACCCCGTTTAGCATCGGAGGCATAATGAATCAGCGTGTCGAATCAGCTGTTCGGAGCGCCAAAGTCACGTGATTTCAACAGTTTGGCTGTTTGACATGCGATCCGAATCATGATTTGATACGCTGATTCATTATGCTCCGAAGCTTCCTGAAGCAGTGTTTTGAAATCGGCCATCACTAAATAAGTCGTTATTTTGCTTTTTTTGGCGCACCAAAAATATTCTCGTCGCTTTATTATATTAATATTGAACCACTGTACTCACATGAACTGATTTAAATATGTTTTTAGTACATTATGGATCTTGAGAGAGGGAATGTTATTGCTCCCTATGCAGGCCTCACTGGGTCATCGGGTTTAAACTAAAATATCTTAATTTGTGTTCCAAAGATTAACGAAGGTCTTACGGGTGTGGAACGGCATAAGGGTGAGTAATAAATGACATTATTTTCATTTTTGGGTGAACTAACCATTTATTAATGTTGTGTGTTGTCATTGATATAATGAAATACTGCTCATATATTCCTCAGGACTAATCATTTTAAACAGCCAAGGTCAAAATCTCAATGCACCAAAATGATGGATGGCACCTATTTACAGCTTTTCTCCATTTATAACTGGGACAATAAACCGGTTTACGCTAACTTAACCACCAATACATCACATCTATATTGAAATGTGTTGTGGCGGAAAATAGGCTATAATCCATAATTAATAATAAGCTGGCGAGCTAATGCTGTAAACGACAAAAAGTCATCAGGTCATTGTGGAAAATCAATGCTCCTAATGCCCTCGCAGGACGTCGGTGGTGGACAAACAGGGTGGCTGCTTGACTTTCAGCAGTACTGTTGTCTCCCAACAGAGGTCAGAGCTTTCATTAGTCCATTCAAACCACAAACACAAGGACACACTATCAGCGCTGGGATCTGTCAATGCACACGGCATCTAGGCCATTGTTGTTGTTGGGAATTGTGTGCTATCACATGAGATCAGATGTGGCTCAAGCAGGATTACGCTGGATGAGGACCCGCTCACACAGAGGACGTGACGGCCCTGGCGTGTCTTCAAACCCCATCACCTGTGTGTTAACTATCTGTGAGCCATAGTGTGTTTAATAGACCAGCACAGCCTACACAGACGATTCCGCAACTAGAGGGTCCCTCAGAGTCTCCCAACAGATGGATGCATGTAACACTTACACAACAAAATGATAATAAACCCTAAAAACAGACATTGTTTAGCTTTCCATATGAGCCCAAAAGATGCTTTATGAGCATTTTAATACAACTGCAATACTGCCATCTGCTGGACACCCTGAGATTTTAGTTTTTAGACTTACTAGTCTGAAATTTTGAGTGCAACAAGACATCACTCTGTATAAGACCCTCAAATATTTGTTTCTGTCAGAGGATCAACTATATATTTGCACTATGCATGACATCAGTATTATGCTTTTATGCTATTAAGTGAAGCAATTTTCTGATTATTTCATAAAATGTTAAAATCAATAACAATAAAAAAGATAATTTAATGGATTGAAAACAAACCCAGTCATTATTATATCTGACACTTTACATTTGGGAATTCACTAACATTTTGTTTTGACATAATAAAGCAACCGTAAGACATGCCCTTTGGATATCTGATAAATACATAAATGCGAAACATCAATGAGTGTTAGTTTAAATGAGTTTGGGCAGACGTCATGCAGACATTGTGCTATACCTTTCCAAAGACATTTCTAAAACTGATCAGCATAAACCCCTAAACCAAACTACTGTGATGAAATAAAAAATCAGTATCTTGACTTTTCTTTATTCTAGGCTCTATATGTGTCTTCCATTTGCTTCACTCTTTTATAAACAGCATCTATTTGAACAAGGTCTCTGTGAGTGCTCAAAGCAGTCTGTCTGTCTGAATTCCCACGGTGCACTAAATATACATGAGGAATTGCCTAGCCCTTTGTCTGTGCTTATTATAACTCGATTATTCATATCCGAGTCGTGCTAGATCTGTGTCACTAATAATAACTGATTCTGTTTACATGAGCAACACTGCATGAAAAAGAAACCTGACGCTTTTCCATTCACTTAAAATTCTTCCGCTTTTTTAGAATAACTTCCACTTTGTTTTATTTAATTTTTTAGAGTAAAGCTTTCAAATGAAAGCACATTTTATTTTCTATTAAATTATCATTACTGTAATCTTATTTTCATAGCCAGAATTTATCGACATTTCACTTTATTATTCACATGCGGGTAGGCTAATACAGTATCTACCTTGTAATAAGGTGTTTTATCATTAAATAAGCATATATGCATGCAGAGCATACAGTACTGCTTGAAGGTTTGTGAACCCCTTGCAGAATCTGCAAAATAAGAGGGATCATAAAAAATGTATGTTATTTTTTTAATTAGGACTCTCCTGAATAAGATATTTTACATAAAAGATTTTTACATATAGTCCACAAGACAAAAAAATAGCAGAATTTTTAAAAAATGACCCCGCTCAAAAGTTTACATACCCTTGATTCTTAATACTGTGTGGTTACCTGAATGATCGATGACTGTTTTTTTGTTTTGTGATGGTTGTTCTTGAGTCCCTTGTTTGTCATGAGCAGTTAAAGGGTTAGTTCACCCAAAAATGAAAATTCTGTCATTTATTACTCACCCTCATGTCGTTCCACACCCGTAAGACCTTCGTTCATCTTCAGAACACAAATTAAGATATTTTTGATGAAATTCGAGAGGTATATGTCTGTAGACAGCAATATAATCAACACTTTCAAGGTCCAGAAAGGTACTAAAGACATCATTAAAACAGTCAACGTGACTGCAGTGGTTCAACTTTAATTTTATGAAGCGACGAGAATTCTTTTTGTGCACAAAAACAAAAATGACTTTATTCAACAATCTTTTCTCTTCCCTTTCATTATCCTTACACAGGTGACACAGTGAGAAGGCTTCCATGTTTATGTTCGAACGTGAGCAGCACGACATATGCATGTGATGTTGACGCAGGAGACAGCCAATAATGAGTCGGTGTTCTGAACCTGAAGCCGCTTGATGTAAACAACGTATGAGAATGACACAGAAGAGAAGATATTGTTGAATAAAGTCGTTATTTTTGTTTTGTTTTTGAGCACAAAAAGTATTCTTGTCACTTCATAAAATTAAGGTTGAACCATTGCAGTCCCGTCGACTGTTTAAATGATGCCTTTAGTACCTTTCTGGACCTTGAAAGTGGTGGTTAAATTGCTGTTTATGGACGAGTCATATACCTCTCGGATTTCATCAAAAATATCTTAATTTGTGTTACAAAGATGAACGAAGGTCTTATGGGTGTGGAAGGACACGAGGGTGAGTAATTAATGACAGAATTTTCATTTTTGGGTGAACTAACCCTTTAACTGCCAAACGTTCTTCATATTTGAACCCTTTCCAGCAGTGACTGTATGATTTTGACATCCGTCTTTTCGCACTGAGGACAATTGAAGGACTTCCACTTTGAAATCTTTGAAAGTCTTTGAAGAAATACTGAAATATACAGTTGTAAGAAAAGGTATGTGAACCACTTGCAGAATCTGTGAAAAATTTTAACAAAATAAGAGAGATCATACAAAATGCATGTTATTTTTTGTTTAGTACTGTCCTGAGTAAGATATTTTACATAAAAGATGTTTACATATAATCCACAAGAAGAATGGCCCCAGAAGGAAACACGATGCATTAAGAGTTGGGGGGTGAAAACTTTTGAACAGAATAAAGATGTCAATTTTTTTCTTATTTTATTGAAATATCATTGCTTTTCATTTAGTACTGCCCTCTGGAAGCAACAGAAGATACTTGCATGTTTCCGGGAAGAAAAATTAAGTACAATTTACCTTAATATTCAAATTCAAAAGTTTTCATCCCCCAACTCTTAATGCATCGTGTTTCCCTCTGGAGCATAAGTGAATGTTTGAACCTTTTTTAATAGTTGTGTTTGAGTCCCTCAATTGTCCTCAGTGTGATAAAATGGATCTGAAAACCATTCAGTCACTGCTGGAAAGGGTTCAAATATGCAAAAAATGCTTAAAACCTGAAGAATCTGCAGGAGCTGGAGGATTTTTCTGAAGAACAGAGCTCAGTTTAACTGCTCAGAACAAACAAGAGACTCATGAACAACCATCACAAAACATAAAAACGGTCGTAGATCATCAGGTAACCACACACAGTATTGAGAATTAATGGTTCACATACTTATGAATGGGGCCATTTGAATAAATTCAGCTTCTTCTTTTTTTCTTGTGGACTATATGTAAACATCTTTTATGTAAAATATCTTACTCAGGACAGTACTAAACAAAAAATAACATGCATTTTGTATGATCTCTCTTATTTTGTTAAAATTTTTCACATTTTCACAGATTCTGCAAGTGGTTCACATACTTTTTCTTACAACTGTATTTCACTCAGTTTTAGCAATGATAATAACACAGTTTCTTTGATTGTGTTATCAGCATGCTCATGCTTTTTTTTTTTTTTTTTTTTTTTTTTTTACAGATGTGACAATGAACATTTCCAAGCACCTGTTCCGAAGAGAGCCAAGGCAAACCAGCAGGCAAGCAACAGGCAGTCCACTCTGTCATGGAAGACAGAGACTGATGTTGACATGTTTCCAGGACTCTACGATTCCTGCCCGCACATGAAACTGGACCACAACTGAGCTCTGCTGTGTCACATGTGTCACACAGTGGTGTGTCACCGATAGCAGCACCACAAACGGACCAGTAGTGACCACATACCAGTTCCAGGACCTGAGCTGACCTCCGATGGCAGGAATGTTGCGACGGTTGGTCATCGGAGCTGTGTGCACTGCAAAGCAGTGCATGGTAAAAGCAATTTACACCATGGAAATGCCAGGCATTCAATGTTCACTTATGTCTTCAGTTGAACAGGAACTGTTTTCAAGAGTGGCACAAAGATGTGTGACTGTGTTCAGATGTGTGTGCTCTGATGACCACCTCCCACTGACCATTGAGCTGGCCAAGAACATCAGTGTCCCTGTCCCCTCCATCCATTCCTTGCACGAGCAGCCGTAACACTTTGTGAGCGAGTAGGGTATGCAGAGGTGGGTGAGTGGGGCTTTTCAAACCACCCATATCTGTGAAAAAAAAAAAGTTTTGTCTCTTCCTTCTGTTACATGTTACACAACAACTGCATATTGTTTCATGTGTAAATTCAAGTACAGGTGCTGGTCATATAATTAGAATATCATCAAAAAGTTGATTTATTTCACTAATTCCATTCAAAAAGTGAAACTTGTATATTATATTCATTCATTACACACAGACTGATATATTTCAAATGTTTATTTCTTTTAATTTTGATGATTATAACTGACAACTAAGGACAATCCCAAATTCAGTATCTCAGAAAATTAGAATATTACTTAAGACCAATACAAAGAAAGGAATTTTAGAAATCTCGGACAACTGAAAAGTATGAACATGAAAAGTATGAGCATGTACAGCACTCAATACTTAGTTGGGGCTCCTTTTGCCTGAATTACTGCAGCAATGCGGCGTGGCATGGAGTCGATCAGTCTGTGGCACTGCTCAGGTGTTATGAGAGCCCAGGTTGCTCTGATAGTGGCCTTCAGCTCTTCTGCATTGTTGGGTCTGGCATATCGCATCTTCCTCTTCACAATACCCCATAGATTTTCTATGGGGTTAAGGTCAGGCGAGTTTGCTGGCCAATTAAGAACAGGGATACCATGGTCCTTAAACCAGGTACTGGTAGCTTTGGCACTGTGTGCAGGGGCCAAGTCCTGTTGAAAAATGAAATCTGCATCTCCATAAAGTTGGTCAGCAGCAGGAAGCATGAAGTGCTCTAAAACTTCCTGGTATACGGCTGCGTTGACCTTGGACCTCAGAAAACACAGTGGACCAACACCAGCAGATGACATGGCACCCCAAACCATCACTGACTGTGGAAACTTTACACTGGACCTCAAGCAACGTGGATTGTGTGCCTCTCCTCTCTTCCTCCAGACTCTGGGACCCTGATTTTCAAAGGAAATGCAAAATTTACTTTCATCAGAGGCCTTAACTTTGGACCACTCAGCAGCAGTCCTGTCCTTTTTGTCTTTAGCCCAGGCAAGAGGCTTCTGACGCTGTCTGTTGTTCAAGAGTGGCTTGACACAAGGAATGCGACAGCTGAAACCCATGTCTTGCATACGTCTGTGCGTAGTGGTTCTTGAAGCACTGACTCCAGCTGCAGTCCACTCTTTGTGAATCTCCCCCACATTTTTGAATGGGTTTTGTTTCACAATCCTCTCCAGGGTGTGGTTATCCCTATTGCTTGTACACTTTTATCTACCACATCTTTTCATCTTTTCCTTCCCTTAACCTCTCTATTAATGTGCTAAACAGCCAGTCTCTTTTGCAATGACCTTTTGTGTCTTGCCCTCCTTGTGCAAGGTGTCAATGGTCGTCTTTTGGACAACTGTCAAGTCAGCAGTCTTCCCCATGATTGTGTAGCCTACAGAACTAGACTGAGAGATCATTCAAAGGCCTTTGCAGGTGTTTTGAGTTAATTAGCTGATTAGAGTGTGGCACCAGGTGTCTTCAATATTGAACCTTTTCACAATATTCTAATTTTCTGACATACTGAATTTGGGATTTTCCTTAGCTGTCAGTTATAATCATCAAGATTAAAATAAATAAACATTTGAAATATATCAGTCTGTGTGTAATGAATGAATATAATATACAAGTTTCACTTTTTTAATGGAATTAGTGAAATAAATCAACTTTTTGATGATATTCTAATTATATGACCAGCACCTGTATATGTCTTAAGTTTTATGTAAAGTATTTTTGTTAAGTACAATAAAACAGATTAAAATCTTTAAATCTCCTCACAATCTTTGTTCAGGCTGCCTCATAGCATTCCACTCTGATGGGGCATTAGCCACTGGGGGAGTGTCTTCTGTCTCCCCTGGTGTGAATCACATAAATATTCATGAAAATCAACACTCCCACGCATACAGCAGTGCTGACACAAAAACTGTGGCCTGTTGCACAAAGCCGGTTTCAGTTTCTACCCAGGTAAGTTCAAGATTAGTTTTAGCAAACTCTAGTTTTTCGGGCTTATGAAGGTGGATTGGTTTTTAGCGGGGCTCATTGCTATGGTAACTTACGCTACACGGCTAACCTGCTCTGGAGCAGATTTTATTCTGAGTTAGAAATCACAAACCAAAACTCGACCAATCAACAATAACGCAATGCAATAAAGCCACTCCCCCATACCTCTCGCTCCAAATTAAATCAGTTTATAGTGAAAACATTTTAGAGACAAAACTGCTCAACATTTGCTGTTAATTATTTATTATATTTATATTAAATGAATTAAAATTATGAATAATTCATGACATATTCATATGATTAGGCCTATTATATTAATTGACAATATTAAACTTTGCTTTTAAATTAAAATAAATAAAATAAATGCATAATATATAAAGCTTTTAAACAGATTAAGCTTACATGTATTCTTTTGAGCCCTTTGTGAAACTATATTAATTATTTGGTCTATCTGTTTGATTTACAAGCATTGATATAGTCAGATATTTTTTTCAGCTGCCTTCTCAAACTTTCACTGCAGCAGTGTTTATTCCTGCTTTGTAAATGCGTTTAATTTCATATTTTACATAACGATCTCTTAATCTTCAGAAGAGACATGAATTGCGCATCTCTCTCCTGAGAAGTGAATCAAACTGACGTTTTCCTTGTTCCGTGTGATTGGCCGTTTGCCGCACGTCACACTTTCAGGTGCATGCGCTTTTCAAACTCTGGATTAAACCTGAATTGACAGAAAAAGTTTATACCGAGCATTGTGCAACAGTTGATCCTGATCTAAACCAGGTTGGATTTATCTGGATTTGTCAAATCCAAACCTACTCTGAAACTCAGAGTTTGTTCAACTAGCTTCATGCAACAGGCCATTGACTTACAAAATTTAAATCATTATATTGTTGTTTGTGTTGAAGTGTTCAGAATAATTGTGTAGTCAAAATTCTAGCCTAGAAGCTTGATAACTCAAAAGTCTTGTTGACAACTATTTAGTATATGTTTTATGGCCTTATTGCAAGGACATTTCCCCCCCCCCAGAACTTACTAACCACACATAATCTTTATTTTCAAAAAAATGCAAACATGTATATCTATTTTGCTCACATATTATTGTAGCAGAGTTTGTGTTGAATACAGCAAAATTACATGTGGGCCAATAGTATGTTATAAGTAGCTGAAATAAGCACAAATGTCAGGGCATGTCAAAACATCTCAAGTGCCGCAGAATCACTCAGACCCCTGGGGTTAACAGTATTACAGTAATGAGAATTGCTATACATTTTTCAGGACAGTAATGAGACCTTTAGGGAGAAATGTGCTTAACTGACATTAAAATAATGTTACAATTCAGAGATAACAAACAGTAATAGTAACAAACTAAGGGAAACTCCAACGCTATCTCATGACCAGTTTGTACATGTTTTACGAGGTGGCTAACTCTGAGAGCTTATGTGAGCTTCAGTTCCATTAACTGCAGCTGTTGTACCAGAAAACCTGGAGCAGTTCTACAGCTCTGGATTTAAGCGTTTGGAGCAGCAGTTGGAAACATTCGGAAGCCAAATGAAGCTCATCAACATCACAACAGCCAAATTTGAGGGTCACACGCTCTTGTGTGATGTGATTGGCTGTGAGAGGGGGATGTTGCATCAGTCACCATCCGGCCGTGAAGGAGGAGTGCTCGGGTGTTGCTGGGAGACAACTGTTCATTTTGGGTTGTCAGAGTGTAGTAAGGCTAGTCTTAGTGGAGGTTTTATTTGTTTATTTGTACAGAGAATATGTATTGTTTTAGTGAAATCTTGGAAATCAATAATGCAAGATAAGTGACAAGTGTACAAAAATTAGATAATTACATAAAAAATAAGAGCAAACACTTATATTCAAGATGCAATCTATGAAAAAGTGTTAATATCTTGATTCTGGGAATTGTTAAAAATGATCTGAAAATATGAAAAAACGAAAAGCTCATTAAGAATTGAGATTGATTGATTGATTGATTGATTGATTGATTGATTGATTGATTGATTGATTGATTGATTGATTGATTGATTGATTGATTGATTGATTGATTGATTGATTGATTGATTGATTGATTGATTGATTGATTGATTGATTGATTGATTGATTGATTGATTGCACATTTGTGAAGTTTACTCAGCCAAGTCAGTTTTCAGGTTAATTTATCTCATTTTGATGTCCCTGGAAACTAGTGACATATGGCATTATTTTGAATATCAAATGTTTTTGTATCTATGTTAATGTCATTCTTACCCCAGTAGTGGATAATTATACATTTTTTGCTATGACAACTAAATTAGCAAATGTCAATTTATTTGTTTTAAAACAATAAACAAGTAGGTCTAATTAATATTGAGTAAAGATTCAGAAAAATGGCCACTAGTTAGTATCTATAGTTTTCTCTCCAACGAAAATAGTTCCTGATGAATAATTCCTTAGCTATACAGAACGTCAATGGAGTGTGTTACAGTCAGTTTGTTTCTCAGCCAGCAGATGTCGTAATCTCCAAAGAGATGAAGTGCCATTATAGGCAGCAGATTTTTGTTTATTTTCAAATGTGTGAATTTTAATTATTTTAAAATGTTGGATCAGCATCATAAAATGCTCATCATACAGATTCTTCCTTTAAAAAAGTTTTAAAAACATCTGACCTCATGAAGTTGGCTGAGAGAATGTGAATGTGGAGATCTAGAATCCAGACAAAGAAGCAGCTCATAGGGGGCTTTCACACTGGGCACGTTTGCCATGGTCCGAATCTGAGTAGCCTACATTGGTTCCAGGCGCACCCGGGTCAAGATATTGTTATTTTTTAAGTGAACAACACTTGCATCTAATGTACACTGCTCAAAAAAATTAAAGGAACACTTTGAAAATACATTAGATCTCAATGGGGAAAAATATGTGAAGCGGCTGTCAGTGTGGTGCAGAGACAACAACCTGCTCCTGAACACGTCAAAGACAGAGTTAGTTATTGATTTTAGGAGGAAAAAAACGGACATGTTTGATTGGCGGGGACAGTGTTGAGAGGGTAACAGACTTTCATTTCCTGGGAGTTCATATTGAAAAGGACTTGACATGGGGCATGAACACCACAGAATTAGTGAAGAAAGCACAGCAGAGACTCTACTTTCTGAGGGTCCTTAGGAAGAACAACATCACTCAGAGTCGGCTGGTATCCTTCTACAGCTCCACCATAGAGAGCATTCTCACTTACTGCCTCTGTGTGTGGTTTTCCAGCTGCACTGTGGCATGAAAAAAACAGCTTCAGAGGGTCACCAGGACTGCTGAGAAAATCATCGGGTGCCGTCTCCCAACCTTGGAGGATCTACACAGTTCTCGTTGCCTCAAGAGATCTTACAGCATCATAAAGGATTCATCTCACCCAGGTCACTCTCTTTTCAGTCTGCTTCCTTCAGGCAGGTGGTATAGATCCATTAGAACAAGGACAAACTGACTCAAAAACAGTTTTTTTCCAATTGCTGTACAAGCTCTAAATGCCACCTAGCATAATGTTACATTACATATGCAAGAAAGCTTTTTGTAGTCGCATGTTTTTTTTTTTTTTTTTTTCATGGTTAAATAAGGTTCTCTTCTTCCTTGTAATAAGGGCTTTGTGTCTGATGTGCAATATATTCTTTATTCAACATAAAGAATACATATTATTTATTACTTATTTACGTGTATTATTTGTATGTGGGTGCACTTGAATGACTAAATTTCGTTGTACAGCTGTACAGTGACAATAAAGTTTTCTATTCTATTCTATTCTATTCTATTCTATTCTATTCTGGGGAAAAATATCATGCTGGACATCTACAAACCCGACTCCAAAAAAGTTGGGACACTGTACAAATTGTGAATAAAAACAGAATGCAATAATGTGGAAGTTTCAAATTTCAATATTTTATTCAGAATACAACATAAATGACATATCAAATGTTTAAACTGAGAAAATGTATCATTTTAAGGGAAAAATAAGTTGATTTTAAATTTCATGGCATCAACACATCTCAAAAAAGTTGGGACAAGGCCACTGTGTGGCATTCCCTCTTCTTTTTATAACAGTCTGCAAACGTCTGGGGACTGAGGAGACACGTTACTCAAGTTTAGGAATAGCAATGTTGTCCCATTCTTGTCTAATAGAGGCTTCTAGTTGCTCAACTGTCTTAGGTCTTCTTTGTCGCAGCTTCCTCGTTATGATGCGCCAAATGTTTTCTATGGGTGAAAGATCTGGACTGCAGGCTGGCCATTTCAGTACCCGGATCCTTCTTCTACGCAGCCATGATGTTGTAATTGATGCAGTATGTGGTCTGGCATTGTCATGTTGGAAAATGCAAGGTCTTCCCTGAAAGAGACGACGTCTGGATGGGAGCATATGTTGTTCTAGAACTTGGATATACCTTTCAGCATTGATGGTGCCTTTCCAGATGTGTAAGCTGCCCATGCCACACGCACTCATGCAACCCCATACCATCAGAGATGCAGGCTTCTGAACTGAGCGCTGGGTTGAACAAATTGGGTTGTCCTTGTCCTCTTTAGTCCAGATGACATGGCGTCCCAGTTTTCCAAAAAGAATTTCAAATTTTGATTCGTCTGACCACAGAACAGTTTTCCACTTTGCCACAGTCCATTTTAAATTAGCCTTGGCCCAGAGAAAATGCCTGCACTTCTGGATCATGTTTAGATATGGCTTCTTTTTTGACCTATAGAGTTTTAGCCGGCAACGGCGAATGGCACGGAGGATTGTGTTCACTGACAATGTTTTCTGGAAGTATTCCTGAGCCCATGTTGTGATTTCCATTACAGTAGCATTCCTGTATGTGATGCAGTGCCGTCTAAGGGCCCGAAGATCACGGGCATCCAGTATGGTTTTCCGGCCTTGACCCTTATGCACAGAGATTGTTCCAGATTCTCTGAATCTTTGGATGATATTATGCACTGTAGATGATGATAACTTCAAACTCCTTTCTGATATTGCTCCACTATTTTTCGCCGCAGCATTGGGGGAATTGGTGATCCTCTGCCCATCTTGACTTCTGAGAGACACTGCCACTCTGAGAGGCTCTTTTTATACCCAATCATGTTGCCAATTGACCTAATAAGTTGCAAATTGGTCCTCCAGCTGTTCCTTATATGTACATTTAACTTTTCTGGCCTCTTATTGCTACCTGTCCCAACTTTTTTGGAATGTGTAGCTCTCATGAAATCCAAAATGAGCCAATATTTGCCATGACATTTCAAAATGTCTCACTTTCAACATTTGATATGTTATCTATATTCTATTGTGAATAAAATATAAGTTTATGAGATTATTGCATCCCTTTTTATTCACAATTTGTACAGTGTCCCAACCTTTTTTGGAATCGGGTTTATATACTGATATGGACTGGGTCATATGTTAGGAATGAAAGGATGCCAAATCGTTTGATGGAAATGAAAATTATCAGTCTACAGAGGACTGAATTCAAAGACACCCTGAAAATCAAAGTGAAAAAATGATGCAGCAGGCTAGTCCATTGTGCTGAAATTTCATTGCAACAATTTAAATGGTACTCGGTAGTTTGTATGGCCCCCACGTGCTTGTATGCATGTCTGACAATGTCGGGGCATGCTCCTAATGAGACGACGAATGGTGTACTAGGGTATTTTTTTGAGCAGTGTATATGCGTTGCAAGAAGGCGGCTTTCTGCTTTTTGCAAATGAACTCTTTTGAGGATACAGCGGATTGCGAGCCATTCATTTGACGCTCAGACTGCATTCACTATGTGCAATTACACCGGACGCTCACTCTCACTTGTATCCCAGATAAATCATCACCATTGTCATCCCTACATATGTTTTATTTAACAAATGAAGTCGTCATCAGCTAAAACGCACGCGCATGTTATTTTACTTCCTGAACAAAAGCGCACGAGTTGCTTTCACATTCATGCGAATCGCAATAGTATTGAATAGTGTTGTAATGTATATCTGAGAGTGAAACAGCTTCTCGAACAAGAATAAATGTAGGGCAGGACTTGATTTGATGGTTGTGGTTTGCTATTGCTGTGATGTCATGTGAGTGACAGGTTGTCCCGCCCCCACGCCAGTGAACATTATCAGAGAAGAGATGTCACTGCAAGAGGGAGGGGAAGTTTTGAGAGCACATGAAAAAATTGATGTAAAAATATTTACGTTCGTGATTCTTCAAGTTTTTCCGGTGGTGAGGGGGAAATATAGATGAAATATAGATGAATATAGATTAAATATATATATTATATATATATATATATATATATATATATATATATATATATATATATATATATATATTCAATAATAATAATAATAATAATATGCGCAATATAGATGAAATATTTGATGTAGCAGTGGTATTGCTGTGGATATTGCTGTTTTCTAAATTTACAAAATTTTAAGTAAATATGTTTTAAAATCATAAGATGTTATTATGTTTTATTCAGTGTTACTATCAGCAAACACTGACAGCTACATTAGTGTTAGTATTTTGAAGTGTCCATACATTGCACTTTAAAAAGAATCTGTTGAGGCTCTTGTTGGTGAATAGAATATATTTTTTGAAATATATTTTTTCTTTGTATCTGTCAAAATAGTACAAGATTATCCTACAATATATGTGACCTCAAATAAGGGTTAGCACAAAAGTAATCTAAATGTAATCCAAAAGTAGTCAGATTACGTTACCAAAAAATGTGTAACCTAAGAGATTATATTGCTGATTACAAATGTTGTCATAAAATTTGTAATCAGTAACTGATTACAATTCATAAGTAATCTACCCAGCTCTGTGCGTGGGGCATCGCAGAGTTAGTGCAAGATGTCATTTTTATTTTATTTTCGAAAATGACCAATTGTTTAGCTAGATAAGACCCTTATTCCTCGTCTGGGATCGTGTAGAGCCCTTTGAAGCTGCACTGAAACTGTAATTTGGACCTTCAACATGGGGAACCCCAGTGAAGTCCACTATATGGAGAAAAATCCTGGAATGTTTTCCTCGAAAACCTTAATTTCTTTTCGAGTAAAGAAAGAAAGACATGAACATCTTGGATGACATGAGGGTGAATAATTATCATGAAATTTTAATTCTGAAGTGTACGGAAGAGGATTAGGGCCAAGCAATAATAAAAAAATAAAACCATCTCGAGATTAAAGTTGTTAAATTTTGAGAAAAAAGTCAAGATAAAATGTTGAGAATAAACCCGTTAAATTACGAGAAAAAAGTTGTTAAATTACGAGAACAAATTCGTTAAATTATGAGAAAAATGTCATTAAATTTCGAGAAAAAAGTCGAGATAAAATGTTGAGAATAAACTCGTTAAATTCCAAGAAAAAAACTTGTTCAATTTCGAGAAAAAAGTCGAGATAAAATGTTGAGAATAAACTCGTTAAATTACAAGAAAAAAACTTGTTAAATTACGAGAAAAAAACTCGTTAAATTTCGAGAAAAAAGTCGAGATAAAATGTTGAGAATAAAGTCATTAAATTATGAGAAAAAAGTTGTTACAATTACGAGAACAAATTTGTTCTCATAATTTAATGACTTTTTTCTCATAATTTAATGACTTTATTCTCATAATTTAGTGAGTTTATTCTCAACATTTTATCTCGAACTTTTTTCTTGAAATTTAACGAGTTTTTTTCTTGTAATTTAACGAGTTTATTCTCAACATTTTATTTTGACTTTTTTCTTGAAATTTAACAACTTTAATCTCAATATGGTTTTATTTTTTTATTATTGCTTGGCCCTAATCCTCTTCCGTAGAAGTGAACTAATCCTTAATGCTGTAAATAATGTTCAGTTTCTTCCATAGACTGATCGCTTTGCTTCTTAAGACCTCAATGTATTGTCAGGGACCGCGGGTATTAATTTTGTTTTGTCTGCATATGTTTTTTGAATCTCAAAGTGACGCACCCATTGACTTCCATTATATGAATCACAGAGGACCACGGTTTCAGCTAAAAATGTTCTTTGCTGTTCTACTGAATAAAAAAAAGACACCAACATCTTGGATGGCCTGAGGGTGAGTAAATTAACAGGTCACATTAATTTTTCATTTTTGGGTGAACTATCCCTTTAAGCAGACAGTCTACTAATACTTTAATGAGAGTTACTTATAATCTCTGAAGCGGACCATTGAAATATGGTTGTTACCGACTTAACCATTAACACACATTTAATATCGAACCTTATTTTTCCAAAACTCCTCAAAGAACAAAAAGTGAGACAACTCTTACAATTGATGAACTTCCATCAATCAACTTTAATAGATCATAAGATGATGTAAAAACTACATTGGCATATGTAAGACAAACACTCTTCTATATGTACTATCCACTGGACAGTCCCCTTCAAAATGACAAAGAAAAACACAGTCCAAAGACATCTAGCTAAACACCTCTGTGTTGTCTTATCTGCTTCGCTTTGCTTCCTTCTCCATTGCAAATGGACACGTCACATATCGCAAGCCAAGTCAAAATGCATAATTAGCAAACAATAAAAAAAATGTCATTTTTTGTCATCCCTCATTTGTTCATCGATAAAAGAATATAATTTGTTTTTTTGTTCAACGTAGTGTTGAGTGTAGTAAAATAGATCTGTATAAGCACTGCACAGTTTCTCCCGGAGAGGATATCTGAAGATATCTGAGGATCATGGGCCACTACGGGTCAACAGAAATCAGGGACGTGTCGCAATGTAGACGGAAGTGATATGAAGAACAGAGCACTGATATAGTTTCATTTAAACAATTCTAGTATTCGTGGAAAGGGCTGATATTAATATCACATCCCACTGCCCTGCCATATGCTGTCATTTTCTCAGTCAGCATCGTCTTGTTTTCCAATAAAAACATCTCAACAGACTAATTTACTTTATACTTGTTTTCAGAGAATCATTTCTAAAGGAAAAAAGTAGAGATATTTACCTTTTTTACTGGAAAACAAGAAAATAATTTAGTCTAGTTACTGATTTTGATACAGTCTGTACTCAACAGGAACGACTGTTACGAAACAATCCAACAGATGATATGCATTCAAATACATTCTGAATATGATAATACAGGACCCGAATGAGACATTCTGTGGGATGAGATTTAAAGTTTGTCAAGAAAACAAAAACAAACAGCACTTTTTATGATGTCTGTATACATATATACAATACGTACCCATTTATGGTTATACTTTAACATAATTTTTGCGTTGGTCTCATTTTAATGCATTGTACTTGTGACCATTAATAAGTATTAGAATTTGTTATAAGTGTGGAAATGATAATTTGTCAATAATACTTTTATAATGTAGAAGTAACACGTTACAGTAAAGCTTTACATATTAATGTTAGTTAACATTTTTACAACATTAATAAATCTTGGTTGAATTTAATCTCTACATACATATAACTTGATTTAACCTATAACTGTAACAAAAAAAAGCTATAGTTAAAGGGTTAGTTCACCCAAAAATGAAAATTCAGTCATTAATTACTCACCCTAATGTCGTTCCACACCCATAAGACCTTTGTTAATCTTCAGAACACAAATTAAGATATTTTTGATGAAATCCGATGGCTCCGTGACGCCTCCATTGACAGCAAAATAATTAACACTTTCAGATGCCCAGAAAGCTACTAAAAACATAGCGACGAGAATACTTTTTGTGCGCCAAAAAAACAAACAAAATAACGACTTTATTCAACAATATCAAGTGATGGGCGATTTAAAAGCATGAAGCTTTACAAATCTTTTGTTTCGAATCAGTGGTTCGGAGCATAAATCAAACTGCCAAAGTCATGTGATTTCAGTAAATAAGCCTTCGTTATGTCAAAAGTGTTTTCGAAATTTCAATGGTTCACCACTGGGGGGCATGACTTTGGCAGTTTGATACACGCTCCGAACCACTGATTCGAAACAAAAGATTCGTAAAACTTCAAAGCTTCATGTTTTGAAACGGCCACCACTAGATATTGTTGATTAAAGTCGTTATTTTGTTTTTTTGGTGCACAAAAAGTATTCTCGTCGCTTCATAACACTGATATACAGTCACATAAATATGTTTTTAGTAGCTTTCTGGGCATCTGAAAGTGTAAATTATCTTGCTGTCAATGGAGGCCTCACTGAGCCATCAGATTTTATCAAAAATATCTTGTGTTCTGAAGATGAACGAAGGTCTAACGGGTGTGGAACAACATGAGGGCGAGTAATTAATGACAGAATTTTCATTTTTGGGTGAACTAACCTTTTAAGTAAAAAAATTTGTTTAATTCCAGACAGTAGAACTAACAATTGTACAAAGATTAATAAATGCTGTAAAAATACAATGAATTGTAAGTTTATAAACATTAATGCAATAGCATATGTTAACATATGGCGCTGAACTGTAGTGTTACCACACAATATTACACTACATATACAGACTTCATAGAAAATGTTACACAAAAGACAATGTACAGACACTACCAAATGTAACACCGTAATTTAGCTGCATATGAATTCAGTAGATATTCCTTTTAAACTGAAGAAAACTGTGATTAAATAGCCCTTGAAGGTACACATAGATGATGTTATTCATTATTTAACACTAAATGAGTTTTTTACTGAAATCTCCTTCGTTGAGAATGATAGTGCTGTCATTAACTGTGTGCGTCTGGTTATTTTGCGACGTGTTAATGATGTGGCGTCCGTTTTCAAACCACGCAGGAAGACAAACCATTCAAATGAACATGCTAAACTTTCCCTCCAAATTATTTCCTATTTTTTTTCTCCATTGAGTGTTTTAGATATGAATTCTTTACTTTTATTCATCAGGCAGTGTTCACTTCTAACAATTTAAAATAATAATAATAAAGATTAAAATAATGCAACTTGTGGTATTCTTGGAGTGAGACGAGTAAATGAAAACATAAAACACTTCAGTGAAAAGTAAAAACAGACAAGAGAGCAAGATGAGATGAAAACATTATACAGTTAACGGTACAAAAACACTCAGGGTTTTTGGCATATTTTATATGGTGGGGAGACAAAATAAACGTTTTTGGATTCCGGGATCAGGCACTCAAAGAACTCAAATGGCCTTTTTGTTTCTGTTGTTGGGACAGCCAAAAAAAAAAAAAAAAAAAAAAAAAAATCATATATGTACAACGATCCCTCTCTCCAATACTTGTTTGAAATTATTAACAGGCATCAGCATGAAAATACTAAATTCATCACTAAAAAGGCTAAATTCTGTTGTTATCTTAAATACTTTGTTCTTTTATCTCTATTAATACTGAAAAATTATTTTTTGTTGTTGCTGTTTTGTTTTTTTTATGTTTGTACGCTCGCAATTACACACAAAATGAAAACATTTCCCTTTCTCGCTTTAACCTGAATTAACATGGCAAACATTGTTCATCGGAAAACGCAAACGAGCATCTATTCGGATATATCAACGTACAGTGCTCTCCATTTCATATGTCGCTTGTCTTCAACTATAACTATGCTAACCATCTCAATAACGAAATGCGAACGATTATTCCCCCCCGAAACGCACACGGCAAACCCCAATAAAAAACCGCAAAGCATAAAAAGAAATGTTTCTATGTAGAATACTTATTTCATATATCTGCAACAGCATTGTAATCTAGTCATAAATACATTAAGGCCAAGAAAAATAATACAATAAAAAACAGTGAATAAAAAAAATCTTGTGAGCACTGTGTGTGTTGGCTTTAAAAAATACTTATGAATCGAGTGACGCTTATTTATTTTTTTTCAATTATTATTATAATTTTTTTCCCTTCAAATTTTCCCATTATTTTATGGTAAGACATTACCAGAAGAAAATGCACATTGGTTGGATATCACCGTCTGGCGATCTTGTACGGAGCTGTTCTGTGTGTTTGTGTGGGTTCGGGGTCAGTTGTTTCCTTGCGGCTGAAGCACGCTTTTGTGCAGTACTGCGGAGGGGCCAGCTGTGGGCGCTGTGGTGCTGGTGCTGCTGCCTGCGGCTTTGATCCACGGCAGTGAGAGCAGCGATGCTCCGGTGGTGGTGGTGGCCGTCATAGTCACTTGAATCATCTGGTCGCGCTGGATGAGTCGAATCAGAGTCTTGAGACGCTCCAGGGATGCTTGAGTCTCCCGCTGCTGACCCAAAAGACGCTCCTTCTGCTCAATGCATTTCTGTTGAGAACAAATTTAAAATCATTCACTTAGATTTTGCCAAGAACATCTGACACAGCAATACCAGTTTAACCAGTGGCGTGAGTTTGGGGCAGGACTATCTGTTTAAACGGAAGATTCGGAAAACCCTTTTTTTTATTCTCTTTGGTGATGCTAGTGGTACAGAAATTGCAAACTTTTAACCTGAGGTGAATAATAAGTAGGTTAAGTTAAAGGGTTAGTTCACCCAGAAGTGAAAATATTGTCATTAATTACTCACCCTCATGTCGTTCCACACCCGTAAGACCTTCGTTCATCTTTGGAACACAAATTAAGATATTTTTTTATAAAATCCAATGGTTCAGTGAGGCCTCCATTGACAGCAAGACAATTAACACTTTCAGATGCCCAGAAAGCTACTAAAGACATATTTAAAACAGCTCATGTTACTTCAGAAGTTCAACCTTAATGTTATGAAGCGACGAGAATACTTTTTGTGCGCCAAAAAAACCAAAATAACGACTTCATGACAATATCTAGTGATGGACGATTTCAAAACACTGCTTCATGAAGCTTCGAAGCTTTACGAATCTTTTGTTTCCAATCAGTGGTTCGGAGCGTGAATCAAACTGCCAAAGTCACGAGATTTCAGTAAACAAGGCTTCGTTATGTCATAAGTGTTTCGAAATTTCAATGGTTCACCACTGGGGGGCGTGACTTTGGCAGTTTGATACACTCTCCGAACCACTGATTCGAAACAAAAGATTCGTAAAGCTCCGAAGCTTCATGAAGCAGTGTTTTGAAATCGCTCATCACTAGATATTGTTGAATAAAGACTTTATTTTATTTTTTTGGTGCACAAAAGGTATTCTCGTCACTTCATAACATTAAGGTTGAACGATTGTGGTCACATGAACTGTTTTAAATATGTCTTTAGTAGCTTTCTGGGCATCTGAAAGTGTTGATTATCTTGCTGTCAATGGAGGCCACACTGAGCCATCGGATTTTATCAAAAATATCTTAATTTGTGTTCCGAAAATGAATGAAGGTCTTACGGGTGTGGAACGACATGAGGGTGAGTAATTAATGACAGAATTTTCATTTTTGGGTGAACTAACCCTTTAAATGTTCTTCTATGTTCATCTTTTTGTTGGTTGATTTAAAAATAAATTATTAAAAAGGGTATGTATCAACCCTGTTATCATATTTTGCCCTTATAAGAGTAAAAAATATATTCCAAAAATAAATAAAACTCTCATAATGATGACATCATCCTTTTGAGAAAAAAAAAAAAAAAAAAAAACTAAATCAAATAAAAGTTACGATATGTCCAAACATGCCTACTTCCATAGGCCTACTATATAGTAGGTGAAAAATATTATGTGACAAGAATAGCATGTATGATTTCAATAGTGTTCATAAAGCAGTAGGCGAAAAGTACCGAGATGATCTACTACTTCTGGCAAGATTCTGAGTGTGCAAACAATGGACACTTTACTATCTAATGAGGCCACAGGACAAGATTTGTGAATGGAGGTGATGTGACGCGACTAATACTGTAGGTCACATGATAATGATGTACTATGTGGTATGGATGCGGTATGTCCGGATTTCATTCATACTACACACATTCATACCATATAGAACATAAGGTTCATTAGTTAACATGAGCTAATAATGAACTGCAATTATACAGCATTTATTAATGTTGTTAATATTAATTTCAACATTTACTAATACATAATTAAATTCTTGTTAACATTAGTTAATGCACTGTGAACTAACATGAACAAACCATGAACAACTGTTTTTTCATTAACCAACATTAACGAAGATTAGTAAATACAGTAACAAATGTATTACTCATGGTTAGTTCATGTTAGTTAATACATTAACTTATGTTTAACTAACGAACCTTATTGTAAAGTGTTACCACTTTCTTAACAGTCACAAAGTAAGTTTCAAACCAAATGTAGTCTTAGTCTCTTCTTTTTAAAAATCTATTAAAAAATGTCAACCCTGTTACCATAATGATGTAACTGATCATTGATAAATTTCTTTTTTCTAAGAATTTTTTCCCCCAAGACTATTAAAGGGATACTTCATGTCGTTCCAAAACCGTAAGACTTTCGTTCATCTTCGGAACACAAAATTAAGATATTTATAATGAAATCTCAGAGATTTCTGTCCCTCCATTGACAGCCTACGCAACTACAACTTTCAAGCCCCAGAAAGGTAGTAAACACATCATTAAAGTAATCCATGTGACTCCAGTGGTTTAACCTCAATTTTAAGAAGCGACGTGAGAGCTTTGTTTGTGCATAATTTACCACATTATTTACAAAATATTAATCTCCAACACACGTTCACGCAACGTCTGCTCTTGAGTCAAACAACATGCATGTGTTATGGTGCTCTCATGAACACATGTTGGAGATTAATATTTGTAAATTGTGGGTTTTTTTTAGCAAACAAAGCACTCGCGGTTAAAGGTCCCGTTTTTCGTGTTTTTTTGAAGCTTTGATTGCGTTTATAGTGTGCAATATAACATGTGTTCATGTTTCGCGTGTAAAAAAACACAGTATTTTTCACATAATTTACTTATCTGTTTCCACTGTCATAAAAACGGGCTGATGACTTCCTTGTTCTATGAAGTCCCTCCTTCAGAAATACGTAACGAGTTCTGATTGTGCCAGCAGTTCCTGTGTTGTGATTCGACAGCAGTTTAGTGAACCTTGCTCGGAAAGGTCACGCCTCTTACCATAACGTGGAGATGCATGCGCTCAGTGTTATTGTAAACATGTCTTTAATTTTACCCTATCAATTTGAGCCGGAATCAGACCCGGTGATTGGACTGCGGGATGAAAATAACAGCGTTTCGACGACATGGCGACAAACACACTCTACAAACGCAACTCTTGTGTATTCCTGTGGGCGGAGGTTAGTCAAAAAACTGTTTTAGTGACGTCATTAAAGAAGGAAGTAGAGGGATGTAGTCCAAACTGGCTGTTCGATGTAGGCGACTTCTGTTAAATAAAATATCTCGCTTGGCATTGAACTTTGAGCTTTAAAATTTTACAGATTTTATTTATACTCTAACAACAACATTACACACTAACTAAAGTTTGAAACATGGGATCACGAAGAACGGGACCTTTAAACCACTGGAGTCACACATCGCATCAAATAGTTCTAGGAACTCAGTTATAGGAACTAGCCACTAGGATCCCACACAGCAGGAGACTCCTAGGCGGATCCGCATTCAAGTCGCCAAACCCGTGTGACTGTCACATTCGTTTTGGCGCCGCACAGAGGATCAGCTCCGCCTCCGAACGGTGCTGTAAATTCTACTGTCAATCAGCGGATCCTGAGCGGACCCATGTCAGGATACGCGGACGCGCCTTTACTGTAACGGTTGTATCATTTTGCGGGTCACAAACAGACCCGCCGCGGAGGTAAGGTTTTAATCGCGATACAGCGCGGATCCACGGTGGGTCCGCGATCCGCCTTCATTGCGGATCCGTCACTGCGCGCAAGTGGAAGCCGATACGGGTCCGTTTGCGGATATGTTCCGGAAGCCGCGATACCTCCACGGCCGATCCGCCACGGAGTCCTTTTGCTGTGTGTGGATGGTTCCCTGGGAACTAATTTCTCTCCCGGGCCATGTTTCTGGTTTCGTTCGCACCGGGAATAGGAACTCTGAAGCGGCCGACAGTGGTGTTTTTCAGTGTGCGTGTGTCGTGGGTTTTTTGATAACAGCGATGGAATGTAAACACATATTTTACACAACTGAAAGAGCAAATAGTGGGGCTAATGGACAAAATCTCCTTTAGCTTTCAGTATTACATATCATCAGGCAGAGAAAAGAACACAACCCTGCAGACAACAGGTAAATGTCGTTATCACTGTTTTCCATGTTTATGAAAAAAAAACTCTTTGGATTACTTTTATGATGTCTGTAATACCTTTCTGGGGCTTGAAAATGGAGGAACAGAAAGCTCTCAAATTTCATTAAAAACATCTTAATTTGTTTTCTGAAGATGAATGAAGGTCTTATGGGTGTGGAACGACATGAGGGTGAGTAATTAATGACAGAATTTTCATTTTTGGATGAACTAACCCTTTAAATGTCAACCTAAACTGTAAAAAATGTCAACCCTGTTACACTTCTGAAGGCAAATTCAAATCTCAAAACATAGTAAAAGGTATTATTTCTTACCTGATAGAAATGTTTATAATCTTGCAAATCTTGTACTTTTTTTACAAAAAGAAATGTCGTTTTGAAAAAGACCAAGTCATGTAGCACAATTAGGGTGACAGCAACACGAACACATACATTTAAGCTAAACAAAACTAATAGTGCATGCTAATTTAAATAACTAGTACAACATTAAAGGGTTAGTTCACCCAAAAATAAAAATTCTGTCATTTATTACTCACCCTCATGTCGTTCCACACCCGTAAGACCTTCGTTAATCTTCAGAACACAAATTAAGATATTTTTGTTGAAATCCGATGGCTCTGTGAGGCCTCCATAGGGAGCAATGGACACTTCCTCTCTCAAGATCCATAAAGGTACTAAAAACATATTTAAATCGGTTCATGTGAGTACAGTGGTTCCAATATTAATATTATAAAGCGACGAGAATATTTTTGGAGTGCCAAAAAAAACAAAATAACGACTTATTTAGTGATGGCCGATTTCAAAACACTGCTTCAGGAAGCATCGGAACACAGATGAATCAGTGTGTCGAATCTGCAGTTCGGAGCGCCAAAGTCACGTGATTTCAGCCGTTGGCAGTTTGACAAGCAATCTGAATCATGATTCGACACGCTGATTCATTTATGCTCCGATGCTTCATGAAGCAGTGTTTTGAAATAGGCCATCACTAAATAAGCCATTATTTTGTTTTTTTGGCACTCCAAAAATATTCTCATCGCTTTATAATATTAATATTGAACCACTGTACTCACATGAACCGATTTAAATATGTTTTTAGTACATTTATGGATCTTGAGAGAGGAAGTGTCCACTGCTCCCTATGGAGGCCTCACGGAGTTATCGGATTTCATCAAAAATATCTTTATTTGTGTTCTGAAGATTAACGAAGGTCTTACGGGTTGTGGAACGACATGAGGGTGAGTAATAAATGACAGAATTTTCATTTTTGGGTGAACTAACCCTTTAAATACTGATTTGAGAAGTTTAGCGTCAGGGCTGGGTACTGACACAGATTTCATGATTTGATTCAGTTCTGATTCACACAAGCTCTCAATTCGATTCAATATCGATTGGTGTTTTATTGATGTCTTTCGCAGTTGAAACAATCCGATTTGTTTAAAATGAAGATCGATTAAAATTGTGTTCTCTATACGGTAACCAAGCCCTATTTAGCACAGTTACTTACAGAGAGAGAACCGCAGAGTCTCTGATCCTCTTCGCTCAGATGTTCACACTCGAGTTTCAGCTCAGTGTTTCTCCTCATTAGCTTCCTGCGTTCCTCCTCTCTCACTACACAAACACACAAATCATCACCATCATCATCACTGAGAACTGAAGAGAGCTAGTGCTTTAAATGTGCTCGACAGCTCACCTGTTTTATGTGTAACATAAGACTGGATGAAGTTCTGTGGCCAAGACAAGTTCTCTTTGTTCAAAACCTTCAAAAGAGAAACAGAACAGAGAATATTAGATTATCTTTTTACATGAAAACAACCTTCTAGTAAAAATATCTATTATAAACATCCTTAAAACAAGATCAATTTACTTTGATAACTACATAAGACACATTTACTTTGATAACTACATAAGACTAAAATAGAGAATTAGGTTGTGCTCAAGTATCCAACACATAAAAAGATGTCTTGCAGACATCCCTGTGCTGCTGGGATCTTTAAAATGTGTGTTCAAAGAAACATACTTTCTTCTGGCACTTGGGGCACATCCAGATGCCCCGGGTGGCAGTTTTCAGAGGGGGATTCAGGCAGTCGGGGTGGTAGGCGCGGGTACAGGTGTGGCACGGCTGAAGATCTCCTTCCTGTTTACACACTGCACAGTGATCATCATGCTGCAGCTCCTCCTGTGCCACACACATTTACAGAAACACACCACACAACAGGTTGTCAGCAATTCTTAAAATGTCCATTTTATTTTAACATGTAACTATTAACCCTTTCACATGAAAAATTAAACTGTAAAAAATTTCAAATATTGAAACTGAGCCTTCAGCAGGATTTCCATTATTTTAGAATGTATCATGTTACCATTTCCATGGCAATGCATTAACGTGTCAACACAATGTTGTCAAATTATATTTAAAAAAAATTGTTTTAATCTTTTTGCAGTTTTAAAAGACTTGTAATGTATTTATATAAATAAAGATTTTACTGTATTGACTTTATTAACTTAATTGTATTGAATGTTATGCAATGGTCATTTGACTTAATTACTAGTGTTTTGGGGGATTTGCACTTTATTCCGAGAACTGAATATTGTAATTTTTCTCAATTGCATTTAAAGCAGAAAAAGAACAGTAACAGTACATTTTTGCCTGTGTGTGTCCACAAAAGAAAGCCATACAGGTTTGAAATAGCATGAGGGTAAGTAAGGCTGCGTTTACACTGACACAAAAAAAATCTGATTGACAGATCAGTTTTTTGTTACACACGTGTAAACACAAAAATGCGCACCCGATCTGTTTGTTTGTTTGTTTGTTTTTTTGCCTCTATTCTGAGCCACTTCCAAATGTGGTTTTAAATCAGATTTATATCCAATATCTGAAATTCTGACCTATGTCTAAACATTCTTATCCGATTCCCCTTGGAATTCCAAGCCACCACAAGGTGAGGGCGACACGTTTGCCCACAAAGATCACTTGTTAATGACGCATTTTGAATCAGATGTGCCAGTATACACTCACACAGCTTTTTTTTTAATGAGGTGTTAACTTTATATATAGCAATTTCAGAAACATCCAGGAGCATGTGAATTTTATAAATAAAACACCTTTACCACTGTAATATACATTATATTTCTCAGCAACGAGTTGAAACTTCACTGTTTTTGTAATTAGCTTCACTATTACATTGAGATGCTGTACAAAAACCGGTTATTCACAATCACAATCTCTCTCTCTCTCATTTATTTCTTCAAATTCATTCAATTTATTTTACTACAGAATTCTATATTTGACGAACCATAGATAAAATAACAGACTACATCTGTTCAGTCTGATTTTGCACTGTGCTGACAGCTTTTAACGCAAGTAATCATGGTACCACCCGACGTGAATTATATAAATAATTTTAATTCAAAACCAGAGCCGCATAATAAAGCCATCACCAACAGAACCATTTTGAGCGGGGATTAATGTAAACACAGATATTGGATACCAGTCGTGTCTAAAGTGAATGTTGTTACGGATAAGGGTAACACTTCTTCCCGAAACGGAAGCTGGTCGCCTTTAGGTGGCGTTCTAGGTTCTGTTGTGTCTGTGTTTGTTTTTGTGTTTTGCAGGGTGGAGTCAAGTGACAGGTGTAACAGGTTGCCTATAATGACTGATAAAAGGATCTGTCTTTCCAGAGAGCGTTGGATCTGTGCTTGGGTTCCTGATTTCATTTGGGCTTGATCTCTGTCCAGCACCAGTTTTTTGTGTTATTGTTATTTTTGTTTGTTAGTTTATTATGTGTTTCTTCTTTAAATAAATATATTTTTGAGTCAACTTGAGTTGAGCGTGACCTCCCTGTTTTGTTACGCTGCCATGAGCCAGGTAGTATGTAACATGTGGGGGCTCGTCCGGGATAAAACCCAAATGAAATCAGGAACCCAAGCACAGATCCAACACTCTCTGGAAAGACAGATCCTTTTATCAGTCCACTCATTATAGGCAACCTGTTACACCTGTTGCTTGACTCCACCCTGCAAAACACAAAAACAAACACAGACACAACAGAACCTAGAACGCCACCTAAAGGCGACCAGCTTCCTTTTCGGGAACAGGTGTTACCCTTATCCGTAACAATGTAAACAGGTGGGACAAAAAAAAAAAAAAACGGATATGGTAAAAGATCGGATCTGTGCATTAAGACTTGCAATGTAAACAGCTTAAATGATGACAAAATTCATGTTTTCATTATATTTTTTGGTCATTTTTGTATATGTTTAAACTATGTCAAAAAAACATATCAGAAACTAAATCTTTTATTACCAGAGATTCACACACACACACACACACACACACACACACACAGACAGAGTGATGTTAGAGTATAGACGTACCTTCCAGCAAAGCTCCTCAGAGTCTAGCATGTGAAAGCAGACAGCAGGTTAGTAGCGTCACACTGACAAGACTGTGTTATTAGAGTTAATCGAGTTTAACAGCAGTGCTGGCGTGTTCAGAAAGTTAAAGCACTGAGTGTTTGGTTTTATTAGTCAACCTTTCATGTCAAATACATCACCGGTTCAACAACTATTAAAACATGAGCACTTATGGAGAATGTGTGGATTTAATTCATTCTGTTCAAACATGTTTCTGTTTTTCATGCATTATTTTTCAGCTCTTCCCCAGCAGCATTATTGACAGAAGCAGAAATCTATTTTACCTCTCGCCGACAAAAACATCCCACTGTTCAGGTAATTGGAGGCAAGTCGTTTGCGCTGAAAAGCAAGATACAAGATGTTTACAAATGAACAACATTTTAAAATGAACCGAAAGGAATTTTGACTGGCAGACAGACCTCTGGTTCAAACAGTCCGCTGTACGCAGGGTTAGCTGTGCTTCGCCTTTTCCTCTCCTGCCGTTTACTCTGGATTTCTAATAGAAATGAAAACAC
Organism: Megalobrama amblycephala; assembly: GCF_018812025.1. NCBI lineage: Eukaryota > Metazoa > Chordata > Actinopteri > Cypriniformes > Xenocyprididae > Megalobrama > Megalobrama amblycephala. The sequence goes on along the minus strand of NC_063057.1, from coordinate 52,302,365 downwards.
CATCTGTGATGAATCTTTAATCCCTATCATAGTTTTTGTTTGTTTATGTTTTCGTTGTTTCATTCAGAGTTGAGCAGATTTCAGAAAAACTGGCTTCTTTCAAATATGAATTTAATTGGCCACAACATACATGATGGGACTGGAATTTGAACTGGAATGGATTCAACTCGGTCATGCAGCAAAAGAAGGTTTTTTGTCCCCACTATGAATAATGCATTTTTTCAACAGACTAGACATATTTCACCAAGATAAATACTATCAAAACAATTAACAATCATTAAAAAGATTTATATCTTACCAGACAACACCACAAAATGGCCATAACATTAAAAATAAAATACATTTTGACATCAAATTGTCAGTCTATTGATGATTTATTGATATTTTGCTCCATTTCGAACATAACTCACCCTCCAAGTGTTCTGTAGTGACCAGGCCTAGCCCAACCATGAAGGCAATTTTCTGTAGGATAGAAAGTTAATAAAGTTAATACATTAAAAAGTATTCCATGTTTGATGTTAACTTAGGGTGTGTTCACACTTGTCATGTTTGGTTCGATTAAAACAAACCCTGCTGCGATTGCTGTGTTAGTGCGGTTCATTTGAACATGTGTGAACACTGCCATCCGAACCCTGGTGCACACCAATACCTCCAAAATACCATAATATGCAGGCTGAGCACACACAACAAAGCGCATTTATCAAAGCATACAGCATTGTTTTGGATGTTCGGTAAGTTCCGTATCAATACGTCATAAAATCCGACCAATCAGGTTGTGAATGTATCCCTATGCCTTTAGGTTCGGTGGTAAAATTGCCAATCTGACTGCTAATCAGACCAGGACTAAATGTGTTTTTTTTTTTTGGTCCGGACCAAACGAACTGGACCACCCTTAAGCCTTGCACTTCTGGACTAATTTCACAACATGGCCGAACACTGGTAACAGTTCTTTAACTGACTCACTGATTTATACTGCAACCAAAACTGATATTTACTCGATCTGGCAAACTCTAATCTGATTGGCCACATGTAACTTCTCAGTTACACTGTGCCAAAATTCTACAATGATCAGTTTTAAAGAACCAGTCACTCAATTTTACAAATGTTTTTGATGATAATAGCATATTTTCAATTCAAGAGAGTTTTGTTTGAGGCATTAGTAACAAGATATCCTTAAAGGGTTAGTTCACCCAAAAATGAAAATTCTGTCATTAATTACTCACCCTCATGTCGTTCCACACCTGTAAGAGCTTCGTTCATCTTTGGAACACAAATGAAGATATTTTTGATAAAATCCAATGGCTCAGTGAGGCCTCTATTGACAGCAAGACAATTAACACTTTCAGATGCCCAGAGTCAAGTCAAGTCACCTTTATTTATATAGCGCTTTTTACAATGCAGATTGTGTCAAAGCAGCTTTACATTGATAACTGGTATATAATTTTGGCTGCACAGCAGCTCTTAAAGAATAGTGTCAAGGCAGGCAGATCAAAGCACTGTTGAATAAATGTCAAGAATACTGTTGAATATCAAATGTCAAGTCAAATGTAAAGTGTCCCCAACTAAGCAAGCCAAAGGCGACAGCGGCAAGGAACCCAAACTCCAACAGGTGACATCAGGTGGCAAATAGGTGTTAAAATGGAGAAAAAAACCTTGGGAGAAACCAGGCTTAGTCGGGGGGCCAGTTCTCCTCTGGCGAACAGTGCTTTGTTACGATTCAGGGTGCTATCATAAGTCCGATAGGATCGCAACATTCAAAGTATTTCAGTTCCATCCAGTTGAGGATTGTATTCATCACGCCGGTATGGACGGTTTGTTGAGGAGCTGCGCTACTGGCTGTCGTGTCGATGAGGCCTTCCCAATGGATGATCTAGTTGACTCGATCTCTGCATCGATCTTTTGCAAACTGCCAAAGTCACGTGATTTCAATAAACGAGGCTTTGTTACATCATAAGTATTTTGAAATTTCAATGGTTTACCACTGGGGGTGCATGACTTTGGCAGTTTGATACACGCTCCGAACCACTGATTTGAAACAAAAGATTCGTAAAGCTTCGGAGCTTCATGAAGCAGTGTTTTGAAATCACCCATCACTAGATATTGTTGAATAAAGTCGTTATTTAGTTTTTTTTGGTGCACAAAAAGTATTCTCGTCACTTCATAACATTAAGGTTGAACCACTTTAGTCACATGAACTGTTTTAAAATATGTCTTTAGTAGCTTTCTGGGCATCTGAAAGTCTTAATTATCTTGTTGTCAATGCAGGCCTCACTGAACCATCAGACTGTATCAAAAATATCTTAATTTGTGTTCTGAAGATGAACGAAGGTCTAACGGGTGTGGAACAACATGAGGATGAGTTAATTTTTGGGTGAACTAACCCTTTAAATGTATATTCCACATTTATGTACTGTGATTCTGTGATGGACTGGTCATGTATAGGACAAGAAGTTTGGTAAATGGATGACCTCTATTTATAAATAGAGTGTTGTTGCACTCAAGACCAAACTCTGACTCAAAAGTGCTAGACAAACATCCTGTTTTCAGGAGCATTTAGACTCTGCCTGGACTCGAATGATCTAGTCTCGACTAGTCATAGAAAATATGGTTTTAAACTCAGGCTTGACACAGATTTTAGTCCAAATCTGGTCTTGTCCGAACTCGAGTACCACAATACTACTGTATTTAGTTATTTTCAATGCCAATCAGATGGTCTCTTCTTGTCTAAGTGGGATGGACTGTAATGTGGACCAGACCCCGTGCTAACGGTCTAGACTAGCTGTGTATGTACCTCTGGATCTTCCTGCTTTTTGGCTGGAGTCGAGGGATCAGGGCTTGGCTCCTTCACAGGACTGTCAGTTTGTGAGACCGGAGAACTCTTGCAGTTGCTGGGAATCTGTGGCTGAATGATTATAACCTGGATACACACATTAAACCTCTTAAACAAATCAACTGAACAGTATTCTGGGCACCTAAATGTATAATTTGCCACAGCGTGACACTAACAGCATCATGGAAAGTTCAAAGCTGAGCAGCATGTTTATTAGGTAAGTGTCTACAGTACCTTGCTGTCTGGGCTGAAAATCAGCGGTTGCACCTTGATGGCCTCGGTTACTCCTGACACCCCGTGGGCTGCCGGCGAGGCTGCAGAGATGATGGCATATGCGACCCCTGGACTGGCGGAGGCTGTGGACACGCTCGGCACAGACAAGGGCGACAAGGAACTCTCTTCCTGCCCGCTGGACAGTCGCTCATGACTGAAGGTGCTGTTGGCAGTTGGCAAAGATGCGCCTTGGCTTTTTGGGCTGACCACAGCCATGCTCTGCGGCACGACCAGCGTTTGACCGGACTGCTGCTCTCGGCATGGGCTGTGGGGAAGGCTGTCTGGAATGAGGGTCTTTGGCCTAACCTAAATAAACAGAGCACAAAGTTTAGTGCCCTAAGCAGACACCAGCAGCAGATGGTTCTTGGCTTTGGCTTGAAATATTTTCATCTCTTAAATGAAATAGTTCAATCGTTCAATTCTAGTTTCTGTCAGCCTTCGGGTGAAATTTGCTTAGTTTCAAGGTGATTCGGATGAGGTTTAATCAGGGGTGCCAAAATATGTTCCTGGAGGGCCACAGTCTTGCAGAGTTTAGGGTAACATGTACTTACTGTAATTTATGCATAATTACAAGTAACTAACCCTAAACAAACCTTATTCCTAACCATAACCTTATATTAAGTACATGTAGTTAGGCCTACTTAATATTACGCAGCACTGTAACAAGGAGTCTCTATATGGGTCAATGACGAATAAGGTTTTTAAAAGTGTAAAAAAACATAATGGAGATATAAATCATTTTGAAGTTTTATTAAGTGTTAACAATGAGATTATGTGGTTTTTATAATCAATTAACACTGTTTTTGTCATTTTTTACAAGATGGACAAAATTTGTCACCAAAAAAGTCATTCGGTTTGACCAAAATTTCGGTTTTACCGAATGACACTTTTGGTTATACCGAATGACGATATTTTCAAACAATGCTAACAGACTGATATCTAGCTAGCTAGCAAAAGGACAATCAAACATTTTATATTTAGTACAAGTTTTTAAAATATTGCAACATTTTCCACGTTTTATAGCGGTTGTACCAAATGACGATGTTTCAGGACATGCGCAGTTAAAACGTTAATTTTTCAAATGGTTAAAAGAGAGTTAGTTACTTTGCTTTGCAGGGGTCTGAATGATGTCACATCCTGTCACATGATATTGACCGCATGACTTTATCCAAAATGGTCCCTTTATATCGGTTACTCCGAATGACATCAATGAAATTAATTTTTCCGGACATTCTTTCTCATAACAAAGCAACGACTTCTACACATAATTTTAATAATATTTTGCACTATATTGATATGTGATGTTATAAAATCATGCCAGAATAAAAAAATATATACATTTATTAAATTTTAAGATATTTTAATCACAAATAAAATGGCTGTATTAGCCTTTGAACGGTTTAACCAAATGACCTTTTGACACTTCAAAATCTTTAAAATACCTTTATATGTAGCTAAATATAATTAATCAAATCAATTATTAATTCAATATTACCAATGATGCATCTCCCTTCAAAGAATGAGTCAATTTTATGTGAATTATTGCACTAGGTAAATAAATGTGACTACTACGAATCTCTCTCTATCACTTTCAGCTGCGTCTGTTAGGAGCGGATTATCCATATAATTCTTTGGTATATTTTAAAAGTGTCCGCTAGAAATACTATTAATAATTAACAAGGCACTTTGTGGCATGCAAATGTAAAAAGGTTTGATGAATTGTTCATTTAGTGTTGTGCACTACCTGAGGTAGAACGCTGGGTGAGTGTCCTGCCAGTCGCTGCAGAGAGCTGATGTGAGGCACCTTTATAGGGATCGCGGTGAGGGCTCCCAACATCTGTCAGAGAGAAAGCAAACATATAATGAGACGGGCAGAGCAATCATTTCACAGACAGAATGATGAAAAAAGAATTTATTGTTCATGCTAACCAGCCAAATAGTACAGAAGAGCAAGTAAATTGAGTAAATTGGGTTGGACTCATTTCTTGGCTCATTTTGAGTCAGTCATGAGGTGGTGATTCAGGTGATGACTTTGGTTTCAGTGAGGTAGTTTGTTTGATAATGTCAATTATTGGTCAGAACAAATCGGTGAATCAGTGGGTTGGATGATTGATCCAGACAGTTATTTCTGGCTAATTCATGCTCATGCTGGTGTCCTTTGAAAATTCAAATCTGCATATGAAACAAACATTCACAATAGTACTAGTATATAAGTTTAAAGCTCAGACCTAAACTCTGATGCCTACAGTTGTGGAAAATCTAGTAAATCACCCTTAGAAAATAATTTTAAGTTTTACATAAAGACTGTATTAGGTAAGTCTTCACAGTTCGACAGTCACTGGCTGCTTTCTGAATAAGTACTTATTTTGATTAAGTTCTTACTTTGTATGGTCTATATAGTATGAATGTGTGCGGTACAGGCGTACCACACATTTGTCATGTCGCTGTCGTGACCTACAAAAAAGTCAGTTATGATGCTTCACTACCATTCATAAATCCTCTCCTGTGGCGTCATGGGATAGTAAAGTGTCCATTTGATGTGCACATCAGAATCTCGGAAGTACTAGTAGGTCATCCAGGTACTTTTTGCCTACTGCTTTATGAATACTGTGAATTCAGACATAGTGCTCTTTTCACATGCTGTTTTTCATCTAGTATATAGTAGGGAAGTATGCTGCCATCATTTTTATCCCCTCTGTAATGACAACGGTCAACCAGAACCAAACACTGCCCTGAGATGAGAAGGTGAGACATTCAAAATTGGTCTTTTTACTTTTATTTTAGATTTAAAGGGTTAGTTCACCCAAAAATGAAAATTCTGCCATTTATTACTCACCCTCATGCCGTTCCACACCCGTAAGACCTTCGTTAAAGGTGCTGTAGAACGTCTTTTTAAAAGATGTAATATAAGTCTAAGGTGTCCCCTGAATGTGTCTGTGAAGTTTCAGCTCAAAATACCCCATAGATTTTTTTTTTATTAATTTTTTTAATTGCCTATTTTGGGGCATCATTAACTATGCGCAGATTCAGGCTGCGGCCCCTTTAAATCTCGTGCTCCCCGCCCCCGGAGCTCGCACTTGCCTTAACTAGCATAAACAAAGTTCACACAGCTAATATAACCCTCAAAATGTATCTTTACACAGTGTTCGTCATGCAGCATGTCTAATCGCGTAAGTATGGTATTTATTTGGATGTTTACATTTGATTCTGAATGAGTTTGAGGCTGTGCTCCGTGGCTAAAGCTAACATTACACACTGTTGGAGAGATTTATAAAGAATGAAGTTGTTTATGAATTATACAGACTGCAAGTGTTTAAAAAATGAAAATAACGACAGTCTTGTCTTTGTGAATATAGTAATAAACTATGGTAACTTTAACCACATTTAACAGTACATAAGCAACATGCTAACGAAACATTTAGAAAGACAATTTACAAATATCACTAAAAATATCATGATATCATGGATCATGCCAGTTATTATTGCTCAATCTGCCATTTTTCGCTGTTGTCCTTGCTTGCTTACCTAGTCTGATGATTCAGCTGTGCACAGATCCAGACATTAATACTGGCTGCCCTTGTGTAATGCCTTGAACATGGGCTGGCATATGCAAATATTGGGGGCGTACATATTAATGATCCCGACTGTTACGTAACAGTCGGTTTTATGTTGAGATTCGCCTGTTCTTCGGAGGTCTTTTAAACAAATGAGATTTACATAAGAAGGAGGAAACAATGGTGTTTGAGACTCACTGTATGTCATTTCCATGTACTGAACTCTTGTTATTCAACTATGCCAAGATAAATTCAATTTTTAATTCTAGGGCACCTTTAATCTTCGGAACACAAATTAAGATATTTTAGTTGAAATCCGATGGCTCAGTGAGGCCTGCATAGCCAGCAATGAAATTTCCTCTCTCAAGATCCATTAATGTACTAAAAACATATTTAAATCAGTTCATGTGAGTACAGTGGATCAAATTTTAATATTATAAAGCGATGATAATATTTTTGGTGTGCCAAAAAAGCAAAATAACGACTTATATAGTGATGGCTGATTTCAAAACACTGCTTCATGAGCTTTGGAGCATAATGAATCAGCGGTTCGGAGCGCCAAAGTCATGTGATTTCAGCAGTTTGGCTGTTTGACACGCGATCATGATTCGATACGCTGATTCATTATGCTCCGAAGCTTCATGAAGCAGTGTTTTGAAATCGGCCATCACTAAATAAGTCTTTATTTTGCTTTTTTGGCGCACCAAAAATATTCTCGTCGCTTTATAATATTAATATTGAACCACTGTACTCACATGAACTGATTTAAATATGTTTTTAGTACATTAATGGATCTTGAGAGAGGAAATGTCATTGCTCTCTATGGAGGCCTCACTGAGCCATCGGATTTCAACTAAAAAACCTTATTTGTGTTCCGAAGATTAACAAAGGTCTTAAGGGTGTGGAACGGCATGAGGGTGAGTAATAAATGACAGAATTTCCATTTTTGGGTGAACTAAACCTTTAATAAAAGATGTTGAAGCTGTGCTGTAGCCTAAAGATCTTGAATTACTTAAATAAGGAGTCATGTGGATGTTTAACTGAGTATTCGACTCAGCAAAAAATAACAGTATCAGTATAAAACTGAATTTGCTTCTAAAGCTTTACTTTGCTGTAGATGCTGTTACTTCGTCGTCCACGGCCGCAGTGTGCACCGATCTTACACTTTATGTCCTGCTGTCACAGGGGGGTTATATAACCAGAAGAATACAAGACAAGAGTTTGAGCTCTACTGCTTTAAAATCCCTCTCAGTCACTCATCTCTGTCTATTGTGCGCTAGCGAACCAACATGAGGAGGTGGGGCGGCCTGCGGCCTGTTCCCATGACAACGGTCCGGATGAAATGTCTTGCTCCGTCAGGGCTGTGATTTTAGTAATTGCTGAATCCCAGCAGAGAGAGAGAGAGGCTGTAACCTTGAGTTGCGGCATTCAGCTTGTATTTTGTGAAAGTACTGAATTAAACAGCAGGCCTGCAGTGAATTACCCATCAGCCCCTGCAGCCGCCGTTAGATAGAAATGTCAGGTGAACGCTAACAATTCTGCTTTTTCCCCGATGGTCACGGATCAGAAGCTATGAAGCTGAGTCTGGCCTGGAGCCCCATTATGCTTTGTAACTGTAAACTGAAGCACCTATTTTTAGCCGTTTATCAGAACATTACAAAAATGAATTGTCTACTGACACACAAATCTGACTAAATTTTTATAGTATGTGACACTGGCTGATTAAAACAAATAAATTTGACTTTTTTTTTTTTAACTTGTTTTCAAGTAAAATATCTAAAAATCTTTAAAACAAGATGACATTTACTTGTGAGGCAACACTGCATAAGATATTAAAGCATTAGTTCACTTTCAAATAAAATTTTCCTGATAATTTCCTCACCCCCATGTCATCCAAGATGTCCATGTCCTTCTTTCTTCAGTCGAAAAGAAATTAAGGTTTTTGATGAAAACATTCCAGGATTATTCTCCTTATTAATGAACTTCAATGGCCTCCAAACGGTAGCACTTGGAGGGCGATCATTTGTTTATATAAAGCATATACATTTACATTTTTTTAGAAAATGACCAATTATTTCGCTAGATAAGACCCTTATTCATCGTCTGGTATCATTTAAAGCTCTTTGAAGCTGCACTGAAACTGTAATTTTGACCTTCAACCATTTGGAGGCCATTGAAGTCCACTATAAGGAGAATAATCCTGTAATGTTTTCATCAAAAACCTTAATTTCTTTTTAACTGAAGAAAGAAGGACATGGACATCTTGGATGACATGGGGGTGAGGAAATTATCAGGAAAATTTTATTTGAAAGTGAACTAATCCTTTAAGACTTGTTAAGATTTTAACTACTTAAAACAAGTTCAAACAGTATCACTGATTCAATTATTTCTGATTTTACAATTAATTTACATCAGTCAATCTAAAATCTGTCTTTGCATGCAATTTCTCTTAGCAAAACTTGATGTAGCTAAAAATGTTAGTTATAATGTAAAAATATTCTTTCCCGTGTTCAACATTTTACTATATTTTTATATGTTGCGTCGTCTAAAAAACATCCTTTCATTTGAAAGCAAATAAAAAAATATCAAGATATATACTGAATATTATGAACAAAAATCTTAAATGCTGAGAGCAGAGCAGTCAGTGTAAATTTGAGGAGAATAATTCATGTGATATTGTTCATTAAATTGGGTAACCAGATTGTATACATTTTGTGCACGTAATAAAAAGAAAAGGTCTGTACAAAACCAAATTAGCTCTTGCCACAGAAGTTATCATCTAGTGTTAATGTCACATTAAAAATACCATACATTAAAGTACTTCATTAAACAATGACGTGAAGTTTGCTGACTACAAACGGTAATTCTCCTTTTCGTATGCATCCGGCAAATTTTCAACTTAAGTTGAGTGTTTATACCAGGATGATAGTTTTATTAAGACTGAAACTACACTGTAGCAAAATAAAATATGCTTACATTTAGATAATAAAGCCAAACTCTTGTCTTTTCCCTCTCACAAGTAGTCCAGTACCAACAAACTCCACATGGAGGCGCTGTTAACAATTAAAATACTACAGTTCATAAAGTCTCCATCTTCAGCAGGTGGGCCGGAGAGGAAACGACACACACAGATGAGTGTTTTATAGATAGAGAGTGACTTTTATCTCAATACGTACACTGCTGAAATGCAAGCATATACATTATATTTGTTTGTTTGTTTTTTGTTTTTTTTGCTTTTACACAGAATAGATTCAGCTCTTTGCTGAAAAGGACAACCTTACTTCAACCACAGAGACTGACAAACTTACATCACTAGCATTAAACTAGCATCTATTATTTCACAGAATTGAAAACTCATGCCGCAGCAGAAAAAACAAGATATGTGACCCGTTAGCTGAACTAGCATGGTAATAATCTTTTGGAAATGAAATGAAGCAGTCAAATTGCGTAATCAGAACACCCCTCTGCTCTTCTCTCTCTGCACATGTAGACGCTGTGCAATTCAATTAACACTTGACACTTGCCGTGTCACTGGTGTGTGGGAGTCATTAGTAATGCCTTTTGGACTGTTGTGTGCGACTGTGGCTGTGTTTGTAGCACAGCATCCCAATGCTGACTTATCAGTGGGGAATAAACATCAGAACAAAGTCCATCTTCTTTATTTAAGTGGTTTGAAGTGCCTCTGTAAGGCCTTACACCAGTGGTTCCCAACCCTGGTTTTAGGGAAGTATTCGGTTTCGGATGCAGCAATGGTATAAGACAGCGGTTCCCAACCCTGGTCCTGGATTACCCCCAACACTGCACGTTTTTTTTTTTTTTATCCAAGTCTTGGAGGCTTTCCTAATGAGCTGATGAGTTGAATCAGCTGTGTTTGATTAGGGAAAAAACATCTGAAATGTGTAGAGCTGTGGTCCTTCAGGACCAGGATTGGGAACCACTGTCTTAGCCCATTGCTGCATCCAAAATCAAATACTTCCTTGCTATATACTGCATACGAAAAACAGCACGCCAACAGAGTAGCATATCCAAATAAGTATTATTCAAAAAACAGTAGGCGAAAAGTCCCTGAATGACCTACTAATTCCACAGAGATTCTCAAGTGCGAATTCTTTTGTGACACTTTACTATCCCATAAAGCCACAGGAAATGATTTGCGAATGGTGGTGAAGCAGCACAACCGATGCTGTAGGTAGGGTTGCAAAGGGGTGGAAAGTTTCCGGTAAATTTCCGGAAACTTTCCACGGGAACTTAACCTGGGGAATTTTGGAAAATTCCAATTTGGAAACTTTAATTTAAGGGAATTAATTGGAAATTTTGGGAAATTTATAATATTTATATAAAATATATCATATAAAAACAAATATAAACATTTTGTTTGGTCATAACATGAAATAACAGTTATTTATTTTTCACATTCAATTAATTCTAATTAGTAAATATGTAAAATAAATATATTTTTATTGCAGCAATTGTTATTTATTTCAGTGTCATATCATCCGTCGGAAATCATTCTAATATGCTGATTTGATACTCAGTTATTATCAATGTTGGAAACAGTTGTGCTGCTTAATATATATATATATATATATATATATATATATATATATATATATATATATATATATATATATATATATATATATATATATATATATATATATATATATATTTTTTTTTTTTTTTTTTTTTTTTTTTTTTTTTTTTTTTTTGGAACCTGTAATACTTTTTTCAAGATTCATTGATGAATAAAAAGTTAAAAAGAACAGAATTTATTCAAATTAGAAATCTTTTCTACCAATATCACTTTAATATCACTTTTTATCAATTTCACACATCCTTGCTGAATAAAAGTATTGATTTCTTTCAAAAAAAGAAACAAAAAAATTACTGAGCCCAAAATTGTAAAGATTTCAACATTTTCTTTACATTTTTATTCAGGTCAAAAAAAAAAAGTTAAGCAGCACAACTTTACAACATTGATAATTGAGTATCAAATTAGCATATTAGAATGATTTGCTTTCATTCTAGATCATGTGACACTGAAGACTGGAGAAATTATGCTTTGCATCACAGAAATAAATTATATTTTAATGTATATTTAAATAGAAAACCATTATTAAATTGTAGTTATATTTCACAATATTACTGTTTTTTCTGTATTTTTGATAGCCCTGCAGTAAGTAGTGTGCTGTGTGAATGTGAAAAATCAAGTGAAATTGCATTAAATCTGATTGTTTTAACCAAAATTATGCTGCAAGATGTTTTTTCAACTACATTTAAGTACCCTGTTATAGGCTAGCCTGCAATTTTGCAAATTCCCTGTTTATTCCCATTAATTCCCATATATTCCCATTAATTCCCATATATTCCCGTTAATTCCCATGGAAAGTTTCCAGCTTTGAAAATTCCCAGAATTTTTCAACCCTAGCTGTAGGTCACATGACATGGCGGATGCAATATGTCTGAATTTCATTCATACTACACACATACATACAATAAAGAACATACTTTGCGGACTAAATGTAGTACCAGTATGTGATTTCGGGTGAAGCGCATGTCTACACTGGTAGCAAACCAATGAGAACGATTCGAGCAGTGTTCACTGGAAGCGTCAAAGCTGCAGATCATGTCAAAACATTTACTAACAGTGATGAATGGAGGAGGAGGAAAGGTTTTGGGCCGCAAACTGCAAGCTGTCGTAGGACATTTCATCTCTTAGCCCTCCTTTTTGCTCTTTCAATCGCATACCTTGTTCTTCTATATGTACTCTACATTTTTTAGTGTAGAAAGTGTGGCTGATTATAACGGGTGTGATGCAGTTGTAACATGCTACTCACTTTCACCATAGACACTTAGGGCTAGAATTTGCTTCCCAAACCGGTTCAGTGGAAATCCTGCCCTGGAGCCGATTCTAAAGATTTCATTGGCCATGTCAATCACAGTAACGATTGCCTGCACCAAACACATCCCTAAACCTACCCGTCACTGTAACCTCATCCAATGAAATTGGTTGCAAGGCTGGATTTTCGCTGAACTGCTTTGGGAGAGAGAGAAAAAAAAAAAAAAATCACGCCTAGAATTTATTTACTCTGTCAGTCTGTGATAGGGTCTTATGCACAGAGACTCTCTGCTGTTTGAACAATCTAAGCATTTACTCTGACAGACTTCAAAAGCCCCTAATATACATGCACACAAATGAACAAAGCAATTTTATGCCATTTTAGTCACAAAATTGTAGTTTCAACAATGGTAATTAAATCTATTCAACTGATTTCTGGAAACCAACATAGAGAACTTAAAATAACACGCATTTGTTCTGCATTGACATCACTGACAAACAGCAGAGATGTTTCTGAATGTTGCTTAACAAAAGTAAAGACATCTGTAAAAAAAAACAGTAGGGGCGAGGCCTTAAATAAAACAGACAGAAGAACGAGCTTTCTGAAAGATATGCTGCTGGACACTATTTTTTATGGACCCTGAATAATGAACCCAATCTCTGAGCTCAATCTGTTGCCTCTTTTGTGTTTCCTGTATTGAAATGTATGTTGTCTTCTAGAGAAACCCTTTACATTGTTCATCTCATTTGGACACTATTAATAAATAAATGATAATATAATTTATTAATATACATGCATATTATTCTTACATTGTTTTACAAATGAATAAGACAGTCAGATACCCTAAATCCCTCACTGTTAAAATCATATTTTATCTTAACAAACTATATATGTATGAAATAGGGCTGTTCAGCGATAATCGTGATTATCGTGTACAAAATAAGAGTCTGTGTTTACGTAATATATGTGTGTTTGTTTTGTGTTTAATTATTATGTATATATAAATAAACGGGTGTGATGGGGATTCATGTATATATTTAAGAAAAATATCTTACATTTCTATAAAAATATTTACATTTATATATTATATAAATATATGCATATATTTATACATACATGCATATTTTTCTTAAATATATACATGTATGTGTGTGCCTTTATATATACATAATACTTATACACAGAACAAACACACATATATTACGTAAACACAGACTCTTATTTTGTACACGATAATCGCGATTATCGTTGAACGGCCCTAGTATGAAACAATTATGTATGATATGGTATCTATATATATCATATGTATGAAAATTTGTTTGATATCAAAATAGTGATTTTTGAGATCAAAATAGTGATTTTTAGTGATTTTATTAAACTTTTAGTATTCTTTTGCACATCATTTGAAAAATCTAACATTCAAGCATAGATACTTGATATTTCTGTAAATAATGTTTCAGTTTGCTATATGCTTTTACCATTAAATAATTCATTTGACAAGCTATATTATCTGAACTAGGGCTGTTACGATTTTTCGATTACGATTTTTTATTTATTTTTATGATTGTTCGATTTTTCACACCACGGTTATTGTGGCCAAAAGAATTCACGATATCGATATATCGCGATATCTATAGAATCCTTGGATTCTTTGTTTATTTAGTTTTTCTTTTTCAGGGTTGCTGCACATTTTTTTAAAAGTCAAATTTAAGGCTTTTTAAGACCTGAAGAAATAAAAATGAATACTAGCCTAGTAGCCAATACATTGGGGCTGTTACCAATCAAATGAAATCATTATCAGCAAAATTTATCTTTGCAATGCAAAGGTGAAACAGAATGAGAAGTGGCGTTAATATGTTTACACAGCATTTACAATTTGTCTACATAAATTTAATTCAATATTTAAATATGATTTTTTTCTAATTTTAACTTTTTAATTAAAATAAATTAAATATGAAACTAAACTGCCAGTAGGTGGCAGCAAGTCACTTTCTTAATGAGTTCATTCATTCATTCATTCAACCGATTTGTTCAAATGACTCATTCATTCAGGAAGCAAGCAAGTGACTGTCTTTATTGAATGGGTTATTTAATCATTAATTAAACTGATTCGTTCAAAACGTGGATTCAGTCAGTATAACAAAAACATTTCTGTCTGTTGCACGGCACTCTTGCTCGTGTGATGTTGTACATCATATATGATATAAGTTAATGACAAAAACTAGTCGGTGCAAAAATGACCGTGTATCTTGAATTTTAAGGGCGTATAACTGCATGCATAGCTACATCACGCTGAGTAAGACGAGTAAAGAAAACGCGGTACTTATTAAAATAATCACCCTTTATTTAAATACATGAACACAGAAAATGTTAACAGGTTAATATAACACTTCCCATTCCATGACTAATAAAAATAATCGCAATTTACTCTCTGTAAAATGGCGTAATCCGCAGGGTGATGGACACGGAGGTGGGTAAAAAGTTTGATGGTGTTGCCACCCTTTGCACTGACTGTAGCTATAGGCAAATTCTACCGAGTGTTTTCTTGGAAGCCAAAAAACTCCCATACTGTCGAGCTTACTTTACTTTTTTCGGGTGTGAACAGAGCCTCTCACTCTCCCGCTCGGACGACATGGTTCTTCTTGGAATAGCTGCACACGCTGCGTCTTCTTCTTGTTTGACAGGCGTCAGCGTTAAGGTGCAATACTGCCACCTTAGAGGTCAACCAGGTACTGGCGCTAGAGTATTTACATGTCATGCGTCCTATTCATTTTAAATATTGTGGTTATCGCCAATACCGGTATATTGTAACACCCTAAATCAACACAATATCGATATTTCATGCTTTGAATATCACGATTATCATCAATACCGGTATATTGCGACACCCTAATCTGAACAATCTAACATTTAAAATCTATCAGTATTTGTTTAAAGCACTCAAAGCGTTACATCTACGTTTTTACATTCACTTCATGTTTTTACCAACAAATAAGAGTTGATATTCAATTTTTTTTTTTCAATCACTTAAAAAAATACATTCTTTAATAAAAAAAATTCATAAATTATGATCAAAAAGCGATTTTTAATTTATGTCAGGAGTGGACATGAAAACATGCAACAGTCCTGACCTTTGCTGTCCACTGGCGATGCACTGGCGAAGTCCAATCATAAAACTTTTGTATAGTTTTTGCTGAATTCTTATAATAAAACTTAAAAAACAAAACAAAAAAAAACACCTACAAACTACAATTATTTGCAGTTTTATCCTTGTCAGTTCATTGTAGCTTGTGAAACTGCTTCATATGGTGCATGTGTGCTGAAATTATGCTGTTAATATGTGCATCCACACCGGACCACAATCCACTTATTATCCAGCTCCAAATGACTGGCCAGGTGGTCTGAGATGTCTCCCCCCTCCCGCATTCATCAACAAAACAAAAAGGCAGTGATTGGTTCTCCTCCTCCAGTGCGATGGGTGTTTTAGGGTTTGAATCAGTGGGCAGCTGGGAGAGCTGAAAACAGCTTCACTCTCCCAAACAATACAGCCATAAAAGGCAGTAAAACAATCCCAGCGTTCCAGCCTGAAGGAGGGGGAAGGGAGAGAGTAGGGGGAGGACAAGTGAAAGAAGCAGTGGAGGGGGTGACTACTCATGCGAATGAAGAGTCTTTTCTGTTGGGAAGGTCTTTGCTATTATTTACAAAGTCCTGCACTGGGACTCACTCCAACCAGAGTAGACAATATTTTTAATATGATGTAAACAACAAACTAGGGACATAATGTTGGAATATCATACCTGATCAGCTGAACAATAAAAATAATGTTTTGATAACAGATGTTTGTGGACAGTTTATTTTCTTATTTTTTTGTTGGATGAGCAATGGTACACCGAATCAATACTAAAGTGAGGGTAACACTTTAGTAATAACAGTATATTAAGCATAATTACATGTAACTAATCCTAAACCAAACCCTAACTGTAACTGTATAGTCAGTACTTGTAATTAATTTGTAATGTTATTGGCTGGCAAGTATTCAGTTTTGGCGACTGAATGATCAACACACATGCACAACAGTGCGACATTTTTAAAGGGGACCTATTATGCCCCATTTTACAAGATGTAAAATCAGTCTCTGATGTCCCCAGAGTGTGTATGTGAAGTTTTAGCTCAAAATACCTCACAGATAATTTTTTATAGCATGTTAAAATTGCCACTTTTAGTGGTTAAGCAAAAACGAGCTGTTTCAGTGTGGTCCCTTTAAATGCAAATGAGCTGCTGCGATCGGCCTAAGAGGGCGGAGCTTTACAAGCTGATTCTCCCTGTCAGGATTCAGTCAGGATGCACTATAATGTCAGAAACTGCAAATATAGAGATAGAACAGGTATAGTTTAGTTAAATTACGGTTATAACTTATATCGTCTTCTTTTTTTTTTTTATCCACTATATTAGTACAAGCCTGTTGTACCGTCCGAATGATGGCCAAAACTTTACAGATGAGTTTTATGACGTTTATTGTACTTCACACAAAATATGAAGCGTCTGTTTTCACTCTAGAAAATCTTTGTAAGAGCTTATTAAAACACAGTACAAGTGTGCATTAAAATATTATCCATAAACTCTCTCTTTTCCCTTGTATCATCACCAACATACATAGCGAATAACATGGAAACACTTGTTACAACTAACAGTAAACGAATATATAAAGACCTTATGCCTTTCGGGTGGTGCTTAATAAACTTTATGCCCGTAAATCAACTCCGATGAACTGTAATAAAGTGCTCTCACCTTCATTACTGCCGTATCCAGTATCACTCTGGAGACTGTAAACTGGATCACTAACAGTTTTTACTTGTATATCCTTGAGTAGCATATTTTTAGCACAGTCTCTGTTTTGTATTGTCCCTTTGTATTGATATTCGTTCACAAAGCAGTACGGTGTGAAATGATTCACGCAGACATAAACGAATTTCGCCAGAACTGAGGGAGAATTTTCCTGGAAAACCAAGTTAATCCACCTCGTTTTCAGCAGCTCGGATTTATTTTACACCTAAAACGCTTAGGAGACGTTCTCGTCAGTGCAGCAATGGCGGACTCGCTGTGAACGCGCTCAGGGCGGTTCTATTTTAAATGGGTCTGTCTGTCAACGTTCATGGGTGGGTCCTGTGGCTTTTGTGACCTCACACTGCCAAGGATCTGGAAACAGCTTGTTCTGAGACACTGCTTATGATTAATGGGGATTAAAAAAAGGAGTGGGTGGATTTTTATCACTATAGGGCACTTGTGTACAACACACATTTATGTCCAAACACCATGCAAAAGTGAATTTTGCATAATAGGTCCCCTTTAAAGCCATAGCTCCTATGCATACTCGCTTTCAGATGTGTCAAATTAGATATGTAGTCTACCCTGACTTAAGTTCCCACTTTGCACAAGGAGACGGTACCGTGCTCAATGTGTCATCTGCCACTGTGTGATGGTGTGCTTTACTATAATAATGCTGTGAAGTTGAGGCATGGTCCAGTCTCATGCCAATTTATTTCAGAATGCTAGAGTAGATCTGTACAGGTTATGATGGAGGTGCTTTTGTTGGTTTTTTAGGTGGGTTTACTTAGTTGTACATGTGTGCAGCAAATGTTTGTGTAGTGTTGTTCTGTAGTTTTACCTTTAAAGGAACACTCCACTTTTTTTGAAAATAGTCTCATTTTCCAACTCCCCTAGAGTTAAACAGTTGAGTTTTACCGTTTTCTAATCCATTCAGCTGATCTCCGGGTCTGGCGGTACCACTTTTAGCATAGCTTAGCATAGTTCATTGAATCTGATTAGACCGTTAGCATCTCGCTCAAAAATGACCAAAGAGTTTCAATATTTTTCCTATTTGAAACTTGACTCTTCTGTAGTTACATCGTGTACTAAAGGCTGATTTATACGTCTGTGTTGAGTGTACGCCGTAGCTATGGCGTAGGCTGTTTGTACCACGCGTAGCCTACGACGTAGCCTGACGTGCACCTTTTCAAAAATGTAACAACGCGTCAATTCTACGTGGACCGCAAGCGCTCTGATTGGTCTGCTAGAACCCCTGCCTCAGGTCAAAAAACTGGCACGGAGCAATCGGAGAAGAGCGAGCACTTTCAACTTCCATATGAATGAAAAAACACTGTTTCAGGGGACACATACAGTCAAACTGCAACAAAAGTCATTATCTATTTGCTGCTTCTCTGCTGTTTCTATTTGTAAGCTTCTCTGACAACATACACAACGAGCTGCTTCCTTTTTCGGCTTTTGCCTTGATCCTCAACATGACCACGGACACTGCCTCCTAGTGGTCTGCATGCACGTTGACGCGGACAACGACGCAGAAGTATAAATGAAAACAGATGCATAGCCTACGGCGCAGAGGCTCCGGCGGAGGTCCAACGCAGAAGTATAAATCAGCCTTAAGACTGACGGAAAATAAAAAGTTGCGATTTTCTAGGCCGATATGGCTAGGAACTATAATCTCATTCCGGCGTAATAATCAAGTAACTTTGCTACGCAATATCATTGCGCCTGCTGCATCCATGGTACGGCAGCAAAGTTCCTTGATTACTACGCCGGAATGAGATTATAGTTCCTAGCCATATCGGCCTAGAAAATCGTAAACTTTAAATTTTCTGTAAGTCTTAGTACACAATGTAACTACAGAAGAGTCAAGATTTAACCCTTAAATGCATGACTGTTTCGCCAATCATTCTTACATATTCGGGTCTTTATCGACCTGGATCTATATCTAACACGGAAGGATCTCTACCTGTCCCGATAATATAAAACTCCTCTGATATTAGAGTAACAATTACAGAAGAATAAAATAAAGCATATTTTGTTATCTTTTGGAGCTTGAAAGCGTTTGTGCAGATGTATTATGCCATCATCACTGTCCTCGTCAGAGCTCATTTCCCAGTAAATTCAGCAAATAATGGGCTAGTTTTATGTTTGAAGTCACGAATATGAGCCCATTTGCGATCTCAAACATATTCTCAAAACTATATAATTTTCAACATCTTCAAAATTTCGATTGCCAACAGCTTCACCAGATCAATCCAGTAACAGTTACAGTCATATTTGATTGCGTTCAGTACTTGTTCTGCAGTAAATCGCTGAGCCATTTCATGTTTTTCTTATTATTTCGTTTTCTGTCGGAATGAGTCGTCACTTCAGCATTGTGTTTCAGACATTGCCACCTTGTGGAATAAAAGTGAATTGCACTTTTTCTGTCATCTAAGATTCAATTATTGTTGTGCAGAAAAAATATATGTACACTCACACACACCTCGGGTCGTTAGCGACCCTATACAATTTTTACAAAAGATGAATACAAAAATAGGCATTCTTTTATAATTTTATGATTTTTTTCTTGTTATATTCTTTATAATGAGTTGATTGAGGAATACCAAGAATGTTGATGTCTAACTTTAAAACATGAACGAGGAGGAGGGTAGTGAATGAAGTCCCGGGTCACTAAAGACCCGAGGTATGCATTTAAGGGTTAAATAGGAAAAATATTGAAACTCTTTAGACCGTTAGCATCTTGCTCAAAAATGACCAAAGAGTTTCAATGAACTATGCTAAGCTATGTTAAAAGTGGTACTGCCAGACCCGGAGATCTGCTGAATGGCTTTGAAAATGGTAAAACTCAACTGTTTAACTCCCCTAGAAAATGAGCCTATTTTCAAAAAAAGTGGAATGTTCCTTTAAGTGGCTGATGCTTGTGTAGCTATACATGTGACTGGCTGATTTTTGTGTAGTTTTGTTCGGTAGTTTTACCTGTGACCGGCTGATGTTTGTGTAGTTTTGTTCTGTAGTTGTAGCTATAAGTGGCTGATAATTCTGTTGTGTGTTTATGTAGCTGTACCCGTGAGCAGCTGATCTTTGTGTAGTGTAGTTGGGTTGCTGTACCTGTGAGCGGTTGATGTGCTGTCCGGCGGGTGTTTGGAGGTTGATGGGAGATGTCTGGAGCGTCTCAGAACTCAACGCTTTTTGTCCGTTAATGTGTGCTGTCACCATGGAAACGGGAGTCTTTGCTGGCACCACGGAGATGGCGATGCTCTGGCTGGGTGGCTTGATTAGGGCGAGGGGTTTGGCAGCTGTCCCCACAGGACAACTTCTGACAGCAAGCTTCTGTTGTACAAAACACACAAACAGCAGGTCATTAACCCCGAATCTGCTGATAACCTTAAGACCTCTACACTGGATTAAAACCTTAATAGTAGATCTTACAGAGCATTTGTCTCCAGAGTTTTCCTTTGAACCAGCACAATTCATGTCAGTTGTGTACACGCATGCTAATTATCACGAATAATCAAAGTATTTCCCCAATTTCCAGCACACAGCATGCGCAGCTCGTACATAATAAAGAGATGAAATATAAAATTGCTAGGCTGCTTTGATACTAGTTCATGCTCTTGCATCAGCTCAAGTTCAGGGACTCGAATTTAAGCGTGCACTTTAATGTCTGTGTGTTTATTTGTTGTTCAAAGACTTCTTCCATTTCCTCTCATTTACCGTGGGAAATAATACAGCAGATGATCAAACAGTCTTTAAAAGCAGAAAGTAGAGCAGCATTCACTTTCATGTGTGTGGAGTGTAGACTTGTGTACACTGCAAAAAAATATTCTTAATCAGTAGTTTTTTTGGTGTTTTACAGTAAAAACATTAAAATATACATAAAACGAGAAAAAATGATATTCACATTTAAAACTGTGTGATATTAAGACTCGTTTTAAAGAATATGTCCTGTAGTTTTTCTTACATGTCAATGTAAGAATGGCTTTATATATCTGAGTTTCAGGTTCATTGAAGATATATTCTCTCACAAGTCTTAATTATCTCATGCAGCTTTGCTTCTCAATCTCGTTTTAAGGATTTTTCAGGATTTCTTGGAAAACAAGTACTCGAAAATTAGATTTAAGCATAAACCATTCAACAAAATTCAATTAAATTCTGATAACTGTCAGCAAAAGTCTTATAGTATCTTACATAAAGTATTTTTTATCTTATTTTAAGCATACTTCAATATTTTTACTGGAAATTTGAAAAGACAAAATCCATTTTGGCACTGGGATGCATGTGAAAGTGTTGCTATCGTTCCACAGACAGAAAACCTCTTTCCCTGCTCCGATCAGCACAGTTCACACTATAAGCGCTTTGAATATTTCATATTCCATTCCAGCGGCCTGTTTTCATTTCTGAACGGCTTTTATGGTTTTCTGAAGACTGTGAGGGGGAAGGGAGCAAGAGAATGAGAGAGACAGGTCTTTCATATTCAGCTTTTCATATACAGAGGCTGTCTATCAGTAAAGAAGCATTTTCAATATGTTCTTCACATGTGAGCATCTACAGCCAATAAACCCTGACAGACAGATGCATAGATTCATAATGCTGCTTCAGTTTATGACTCAGAAGAATCGCATTGCCTCTGCGGTATTATGTGTTTGCATTGCTCTGATTGCATAAGATACAGCATTGAGATTTCATTCAGGTCGCAGTCAAAACTAAGGGAAAGGTTATTTACACTCAAACTTGCTCACAATTACGTGTGATAAACCAGTTTTGCGTTTCTCATTACTTTGGGACAAAATGATCTAAAAGTTAAGCATTCACCAGTAAGGACAGACTGTAAACTTTCTCCTTATTTATGACTGAGAATGAGTGGTAAATTAAAGGATTAGTTCACTTTCAAATAAAATATTCCTGATAATTTACTCACTCCCCATGTCATCCAAGATGTTCATGTCCTTCTTTCTTCAGTCGAAAAGAAATTAAGGTTTTTGATGAAAACATTCCAGGATTATTCTCCTTATAGTGGACTTCAATGGGCACCAAACAGTTGAAGGTCAAAATTACAGTTTCAGTGCAGCTTCAAAGGGCTTTAAATGATACCAGACGAGGAATAAGGGTCTTATCTAGCGAAACGATCGGCCATTTTCGAAAAAATGTAAATATATGCTTTATATAAACAAATAATCACCTTCCAAGTGGTTCCGCCAAAACCACACTTTCGTATTCTTCAAAAAGCTTACGCTGTATGTCCTACGCCTTCCCTATTCTACTAATGGAAAAAATGGAACTGGCGCTGCGTTCGTTCCGTAAGTAGAATAGGGAAGGCGTAGAACATACAGCGTAAGCTTTTTGAAGAATACAAAAATGTTTCACTAGATAAGACCCTTATTCCTCATCTGATTTCATTTAAAGCCCTTTGAAGCTGCACTGAAACTGTAATTTTGACCTTCAACCGTTTGGTGCCCATTGAAGTCCACTATAAGGAGAATAATCCTGGAATGTTTTCATCAAAAACCTAAATTTCTTTTCGACTGAAGAGAGAAAGACATGAACATATTGGATGACATGGGGGTGAGTAAATTATCAGGAAAATTTTATTTGAAAGTGAACTAATCCTTTAACCCCAATCCAGAGAAACAGCACAGGTGCAGCAAAATCCATTTAAAATCACTGCAAATGCTCACCACTGTGGTGTGAATTGGGAGATTATTTGTATGTTATTCATTAATTCCCTCACAATGTGAGCCCTATTGTTTCTAAGGATCAATGTAATCCACAGGAAACCTCACAACCGGCATCTGGACACCACTGCTGCCCCATTCACCTTAAGACACAGCTGATTGTTTAGAAGGTCACCATATGAACCGACCCAGCTCCAACCCCCAACCAGCACAACGCACATGGGTAACCTACGTAAAAAACCATAGTTTTGTGTAAGCCTCTTCATAAGTTTATCTGGTTTTTGTTTGTTTGTTTATTTGTTTTTAGCAATTGTTGCTTTTAAATGAAACTATATTATGTTGTAAACCTGTGAATCATTTCTGGAAACGGTTGTAAATGCAAATGAACCATTTAAAAGGATTAGTCCACTTTCAAATAAAATTTGTAAAGTAATTTCCTCACCCCAATGTCATCCAAGATGTTCAAGTCTTTCTTTCTTCAGTTGAAAAGAAATTAAGGTTGAGGAAAACATTCCAGGATTTTTCTCCTTATAGTGGACTTCAGTGGACTCCAAACGGTTGAAGGTCAAAATTACAGTTTCAGTGCAGCTTCAAAGGGCTTTAAACGATACCAGACGAGGAATAAGGGTCTTATCTAGAGAAACGATCGGTCGTTTTCTAAAAAAAATTAAAATGTATATGCTTTATAAACACAAATGATCGCCTTGCAAGTGCTTCTGCTTTCCGTATTCTTCAAAACGCTTACGTTGTATGTCCTACACCTTCCCTATTCTACTTACGGAACAAACGGTTGTTTGTTCCGTAAGTAGAATTACAGTTCAGTTTTTTCCGTAAGTAGAATAGGGAAGGCGTAGGACATACAGCGTAAGCTTTTTGAAGAATACGAAAATGTGGTTTTGGCGGAAGCACTTGGAAGGCGATCATTTGTTTATATAAAGCATATACATTTACATTTTTTTCGAAAATGACAGATTGTTTCACTAGATAAGACCCTTATTTCTTGTCTGGTATCGTTTAAAGCCCTTTGAAGCTGCACTGAAACTGTAATTTTGACCTTCAACCGTTTGGAGTCCATTGAAGTCCACTATAAGGAGAATAATCCTGGAATGTTTTCATCAAAAACCTTAATTTCCTTTCAACTTAAGAAAGACATGAACATCTTGAATGACATGGGGGTGAGCAAATTATCAGGAAATTTTCATTCAGAAGTGAACTAATCCTTTAAACAAACTGAATCACTTCTCAGTGCTCCATATGATGGGCGCTTGAAAAACAATGTAGCAATATCCCACGCTACACTGCAACATGTTAAAAAATGAGTTCATTACACTATTTTTGAGAACAGCTGAGCTGCTGTCACGCTACTGGTTGACTTTATCAGTCATGTGAGAAACATCTTCTCCTGAAGGCAAATCTGCAGGAGGTTAGTTAGAGTCTCAATCCATCCGTTAAATATATTTACCATGTTTGACCTAATATTTAAAACTGACGTTAATATTCATCCACACAGTGAGGTGATAGACATGCATATGTGACATTTCATATGCAAGGGTTATTTCCCAGCAGTAAGTTGACAGGGGATGGTTGACGTTCTGACACAAACACACATTAAAGACTTTTACAGCGCTATAATGAACCACTCGGACCTCTCTCGCCTCAGGCTAAACAAATCAGCCATGTCAACACTGAGATTCCGGTTTCATTGTGCCCGATGAATGGAACGGAAAATAAATGCTCTCGGATATCAGAAGCCTTTTCGGGGGTCACTTTAACGCTCTTCTCTTTGACAGCATCATGATTTCTGTCCGAAAATCTAAAAATTAACAACAACAACAACCCACTGTGCTCAAAAATCTGCAAAATCTCCTTATGCCGTCCGATGTCAATAGTTCCTGTGTAAAGACCTTCAGGTTTAAAGGGATAGTTCACCCAAAAATGAAATTATCCCATGATTTACTCACTCTCAAGCCATACTAGGTGTATATGACTATCTTCTTTCAGACAATCACAATCAGAGATATATTTAAAAATATCTTTAGTCCTCCAAGGTTTATAATGGCTGTGAACGTGGGGACAAACAAACAAACAAAAAAAAATGCATCCATCCTCAATCAAAGTAATCCAAACGACTCCAGAGGGTTAATAAAGGCATTTTGAAGCGAAGGGATGCATTTTTGTAAGGAAAATATCCATATTTAAAACTTTATAAATTCAAATAACTAGCTTCCAGCAGACAACCATACACATACTTCGCAAGTCGACTTTAAGAATTCGAATTTAAGTTCCTCTTCTATATCGAAATCTTCTCTTAAAATTTCTCGTTTTAGACTTCTAATAGTGTCCGGCGTTTTGTTTTGCTTTCTCCTCTGCGTCTCCGCGTTCGTCATTGCGTCGGGTCAAACGTTGCTTAAAACCTTTAAAAAAGCTAGTTATTTGAATTTATAAAAAGTTTTAAATATGGATATTTTTACAAAAAGCATCCCTTCACTTCAAAATGCCTTTATTAACCCACTGGAGCCGTATGGATTACTTTGATTATGGATGGATGCATTTTTTGTTGTTTGTTTTAAAACGCGGCCCCTCCCATTCACAACCATTATAAACCTTGGAGAACTAATGCTGCGTTCACACCAGACGCATCTTGCGCGAATAAATTGCGCAATTCGCGCGTAGTTGGACGCTTGAACATTTTGAGTTTACTCGCTTCTTTCTCGCGTGAAAATCCCTTCACAAAAGACGCGATTTCGCGTCATGAGGGGCTCTCCTGCTCCTTTATGTGTCCCAGACTCTCCCACTGCTTTCTGCACACTTCCTCTGAATAAACACAACTTGTCAGTGGGGAAATAATTGTAACAAAAAAGCGAATAAGCGAATAAGCTCAATTGGTCGTCTTTAGTTGGCTTGTAGTCTTAATATGCATATCGCTCAAATAAAAAAAAAAAAGTTTTTTACAACTTATCAGATTGTCCGACCTCCTCACTCACTTTCTTTCAAACACGATCCTTTTTATTTCTGTTCCTATAAATGTATGAAGATGTACAGCGACGATGATTTTGTCCTCCATTGTTGTTTCGAATTTCTGCATCAGCTCGCTATGTCACGTCACTACTAGAGCAAGCTCCTGATTGGTTAACGTGGCGCGGAAATTCGCCAAAGTTCAGATTTTTCAACTTGCGCGATTCGCGCGAATCATGCGTTAAGCGTGTCAAACGCCCGAGTCGCTCAATTCGCGCCGCGTCATTCGCGCGAATCGCGCCGCAGGATGTCAATTCGCGTCTTTGCATTGACTTAACATGTAAATCACTCGCGCTTACCGCTTCATTCGCGTCCGGTGTGAACGCACCATAAGGATATTTATAAATATTTCTCCAATTGTGTTCATCTGAAAGAAGAAAGTCATATACACCTAGGATGGCTTGAGGGTGACACGTGGATTCTGCAATTATGCTTTCTGTGCCGCGGAAATCATAGGGCCCTATCCTTATAGAGAAAGAGAGTTGCAGAAGATGTAGAGTAGCCTCCATCCAAATGCCCTGACCTCATCCTACCACATGAGGTGATCCCACTGGAGAACAGGATAATTTGGGGACTGTTTCATGCTGTGTGTTTTGGCCTCAGCACCAATACTCTCCTGCCAAACAACAGGCCATGAGCCAATCCTCCACTCTCTAAGATAAGACTGTGTGGACATCAATCAACACTTCAGAAGACACAAACCCCTCAGTAAGAGCTCAAAGATGTCTTCTCATTTTTGATTAGGGTCTTCAAAACTGTTTGAGCAATGACTATTGCTATAAAATACGGTCCACGTTGCAAGTTCTGAACAAGAACCGCCCACTTGGACAGGAAATACAACCACGGTTTGCTGTTTTATATTTTGGTTAAGGTAAATTTTAAGAGTAATCTTAAGAAATCTTAAGAATAACTGACAACAGGCAATTATTGAAAACTTTACAAACATCTGCCATGAGAGAAACTCAACTCTGTTTCAAAACTGCCATCTTACAAAATTGCTCCAGGGACAGAACATAAAAACAAACTCATATGCTTTGCAACCTTCTATAATAATCTGATAATCTGAAACTAGAACCCCTTCGAAAAGTAGGACAGGATATCTCAAGGCATTATTTCTTTGATTGTCTGTACAACAATAATCAAGTATGGTTCAGGAAATACAAAGATATCAGAGATAAAGAAAAATTCTAATGAAGACGAAGATACTGGTCTCATCTAATAAATACTGTAAATAAACCTTGTGATGTGACTCTCCACAACAGGAATGAAACTGAATCCTGACTCCCAATTAAGGATGTCACGGTGAGGAAATTTTCACACCGGTATGCGACAACACCGGTATTACCAATAACATCGGGTGGAGGGGGTATTTTGAATGCATGCTCACTTCTCACTTTCGCTTTTGAATTCACAATCTCGCATTCTCTGTGAATAGGCCTATTATTTGTCAGCATCAGTGAGCTGCTATCTATATGCGGGGTATTGAAATCGCATTTGAACGCACACTTGCTTTTCACTTTTCAAATTCACGATCTCTGTGTAAAAACCTGACTGACTGACCAATCCAATCTTAGCAACTGTTGCTGTCCAACCTTTTCTCAGACAAGAAATAAGTCTGAGGGGGCAGTCGTGGCCTAATGGTTAGAGAGTCAGACTGGTTACCCGAAGGTTGTTGCCAGGACATTTATAATAGTAACACAACGTACCCAGAGAGGATATAAGCTGTATTTTTCTTCTTTTTCAAATTTTTTTATTACATCTTGAGAAGTTCATGCTGTGTCTCAAACTATGTGGCATCCTCGTTCCCAAATTAACATGAAGAACATCAGTAAGATACATTTTCTAAGGTAAATTTAATGTTAATTACTTAATGTCATTTCCATATTGATTCAGGTGATTGTGTGGTATTATAATAACTATGGGTGTAAGAAAACATTGCTACACTTGAATATCAATTAAAAACTGGTATACTGTGAATCTTTAAAGCAAGATCTAATATATATATATATATATATATATATATATATATATATATATATATATATATATATATATATATATATATATATATATATATATATATATATATATACACACACACACACACAGTCACAACTGTTTTCATATGTATAATGTATTCGGGTCATTGACGAATAAGGTTTTTAAAAGTGTAAAAAAAACATAATGGGGATAATGGGGAGTTTTATTAAGTGTTTACAATGAGATTTTGTGGTTTTTATAATCAAGTAACACTGTTTTTGTCTGTTTTTACAAGATGGACAAAACTTGTCACCAAAAAAGTCATTCGGTTTAACCAAAATTTCGGTTTTACCGAATGACACTTTTGGTTATACCGAATGACAATATTTTCAAACAATGCTAACAGACTGATATTTAGCTAGCAAGCTAGTTATCTTGCTAGCTAGATATCAACATATCCATGTTTTATAGCAGTTGTACCGAATGACCTGATGTTTATGGACGTGCATATGAGAAAGTGAAAACATTATTTTTTCAAATAGTTAAAAGAGAGCAGGGGTCTGAATGATGTCATATCCTGTCACATGATACTGACCACATGACTTGATCCAAAATGGTCCCTTTATATCGGTTACGCCGAATGACATCAATGAAATAAATTTTTCCGGACATTCTTTCTCATAACAAAGCAACGACTTCTACACATAATTGTAATACCATTTTGCACTATACTGATATATGATGTTATAAAATCATGCTAGAATAAAAAAAAAACCCATACATTTATTACATTTTAAGTTTTAATCACAAGTGAAATGGCTATATTGGCCTTTAGACAGTTTAACCGAATGACCTTTTGACACTTCAAAATCGTTAAAAAAACCTTTATATGTAGGAAAAAATATTAAAACCTTTTGGATTCAATAAAAGAGATCTAGTTGTAAAACCTTACAAACTTTGGATGTCATAACTTTGTATATTTATTATTATTATTAAGGCCTTTGGACAAAAAAAATGACCCGTCACATCATTGACACATTAATTTATATATATATTATATATAGAATCCTGCAAGCACTTTAATTCTTTTATTATTCTTTTAATTTTTTTTTCTTGCCAATACAAAGCCCTAATTATAACTAAAGTGTTCAAAGTACCACAGAACAGATTTAATCACAGTCAAATTAGCAAGCTTAAAGGTCTCCTTTCAGTTTTCTGCCAAAACAAAAGTGATTAAAACAGCACAAAAATGTATATTACTATATTACTGTATTGTAAAATAAAAACTAATATTCAAAATAAAAATTCTTATTATTATTTAAAATGAATTAGCTACTTTGGTTGGGATCCAAACATCAACAGTGTGAAGGTAAAATGAAGAGAAAGAAAAAAGTCAAATTCCCAGCTGTTTAGTCTACAATGTCTACAACACCTGCCAGTCACATAACACCAAGAAATATTCATGAGCAAAAACAGACACCTTAGCATGATTTGCAAGCACAGCATAAGATTATATTCAATAAACAAATCAAAGTCAGAGTCAAAGTCTGTTAATTGCCTCCATCTCAATGATCTCAAACTCCAAAAACTCATTTCTTTAATCATGTGTCTGATCGATGAAAGCTCAGTTCTTCAGCACAATGAAACTGAGTTTGAGTATTATATTGTATTCAGAAACTGATCATTTTCTTGCTTTAAAAAAGCTGCAAATCAATATTCAGACAGCTGCCCATGTTTCTGCATTCTGCCTGTGAGATTCAACACAACACTTCATCTCAGAGTGAATCACTATTTCATTACACGCACACAAATGAAATGCCATATGTGAGCTCCGGCAGCCTCTACGACTGCTGGAGAAATCAATCTTTACTGAAGTATCGCAGGCGTTCGCGTGTGAACGTGACGAGTGAAACTACATCTTGTTTCTTTTATTGTGTGTGGTGGAGCACGACGGCCTGAGTTCAGTTTAGTTTGACTCTACTGTTTGCTGTATAACTAACTGCTTGCATCATTTCCAGAACCATTTTCTAGGTGAAAATGTGCCATGCGCTTAACATTTCCTCTACGTGTGCTAACATTAATTTCCACTGGAAGGGTACATGAAATCTTGATTGGATTTCTCTCCCAGGAAAACTGTCTGCTACACTGTGATGGTAAAAACAATTCAACATCATGCTATGATATGGTATGATATAACACTTTATTGTTGGACGAGTGTGAAATTTTTCTTGCATAATATCTATATTTACAACAGTCAATATCTCAAACATGTTTCTCAAACATTTCTGGATCGATCCACATCATCAATAATAATTGGAATTTTCAGTAATTAATAATTCTAGTAACAACACCTAAGGTGCATATGCAGTGGAATTTATATCATGAAAAGTATAAAAAATTGCTGGAGCGTTCAGATAAAAAAAAAAAACAACAAAAAAAAAACCTTAAGCTTCATTCTGCACCATGAACATTCATTTTTTTGTGAAATAAAAAACATATTGGTAAAACTTTACAATAAGGTTCATTTGTTAACATTAGTTAATGTATTAACTACCATGAACCTACCTTGAGCAATACATTTGTTGCTGAATTTGTTAATCTTTGTTAATGTTAGTTAATAAAAATACACTTGTTCACTGTTTGGTCAGTCCTAAAGGCAAAGTTGCTCAGAATGAGGAGTTCTACCATGTGGTATGAATGTTGGGGCGTCGCAAAAAAAAATAAATAAAATAAATAAAAAAATCGGGAGATACACAATCCTTTATGCACGTGAAAAATGCAAAGGCGCCCCCGATTGGCCGATTTCTTTCGAATTTTTCACAGGCCTCTAAGGCCGTGAGTCAAACAGGCCCAGTGAGTATTCCGATTGGCCTCCATTAACCTTGACTGATAGCTGCTCAAAATTCAGTGGCTGATGGTGGACATGTTTTTTGAGATGTGTCAATGTCCTCATAGACAGTAATGGCACCTTGGATGAAGACACTGCATGCCAATTTTCAAGTTGATCGGAATAATGGTGATGTAGTTGTAGCCATTTTCATGTTTTTTTCCTGTTTTAGTGCCACTAAGTGGCCAGTCACGTGACCACAGAACGAGCTCTTACATAGGTGTGCTGAGTTTGGTGAAAATATCTCATTCCATTCATGATTGTTAATACTTTGATTGTTGCGATCCTATCAGACTTATGATAGCAACCTGAATCGTAACAAAGCACTGTTCGCCAGAGGAGAACTGGCCCCCCGACTAAGCCTGGTTTCTCCCAAGATTTTTTTTTTCTCCATTTTAACACCTATTTGCCACCTGTTGGAGTTTGGGTTCCTTGCCGCTGTCACCTTTGGCTTGCTTAGTTGGGGACACTTGACATTTGACTTGACATTTGATATTCAACAGTATTCTTGACATTTATTCAACAGTGTTTCTGATCTGCCTGCACTGACACTATTCTTGAAGAGCTGCTGTGCAGCCAAAATTATATACCAGTTATCAATGTAAAGCTGCTTTGACACAATCTGCATTGTAAAAAGCGCTATATAAATAAAGGTGACTTGACTTGAGTTATAACCATTTTAGTAAAGGTGGCTCCACCCACTTCGAACATTTTGGCAGCTTTTAGGGAACGTGAATCAGAATTTCAACTTTTTTTTTGATAACTATTAAGAGTCAGACTCCAGAGAATCTCACTGCACTTTTTTTGGTTCTGATCTGTTCAAAAACCTAGGACTAGTTCGCAAAAGAAGGTTTTTCAAAAAATCCAAAATACCAGAAAATTTCGCCAGAACGACGAGCAAAATCTTGTCTACCTTGAGTCAAGGATATCAATGACACTTGAGCTTAGGCCTAACAGTTCAGGAGTTGTGAGCCATTTCATACTTTTCAATGCTGTAGCGCCCCCGTCAGGCCGATCGGGGCGAGCCTTGGTGATGTTGTAGACAGTGTGAGTACTACCAGCCCTCAAAGTTTCAAGTCTCTATGACTTATGGTTTGGTAGCCCAATCACTTTTAAGGCAAGAACACACCAAGCCGACGCCGGCGAACTAGTGGCGACGAAAGGAGTCTGCGGGGTTGGCCCACGTCGGCAGCGTCTGGGTCCAAAGTTGCCCTGACACACCAAACCAACGCTCGACAGCCGACGGCCAAGTAGCACGTCCGTTCTGTGCCTGCGTAAGATGAAATGCCTTTCCGAACCAGTAGGTGGCAGTAGCTGAACAGCCAATCAGAATGATCAGATGGCCCGACGGACTGACGAGCTCCGACGCCGATTCCACATGTCAAATCAGCCAAAAAAAAAACCGGCGAGGACCAACTTCAGCCGACGGTGCAGAACACACTGAGAAAACGTAGTCGGTCGATGAACAAAAACAACACTTTGTGTGTTCCTGCATCTAGGGGAGAATGTTGATCCATGGAAATTTTAACAATTGCAATAGGGTTGAACCCCTAATAAATGCTGTAGAAGTGCAATTCATTAATAGTTCATGTTGAATAATGTAGTTAACTAATGTTAGCTAATGAACCTTATTGTAAAGTGTTACCAATGTATTTATTCCACAACTTGGGAGTTAATGAATTTTGATGCAGTTGATGGCAGTTTTAATACAACTAAATCTTTATCCAGTAAAGAGCAAAAAAGCCAATTATGTGCCCCTGATACTGTTGCCGAAAATTTGAGCCGAATCAAGAATGACTCTGGAATTAGAGTTTGACTCCCTGAATCGAATGGAATATTGTATTTTTCTCTTGTTTTTCCAGGAAAAAAGAAAAGAAATACAGTTAATTTTGTTAAATTTATGCTTAAAAGTTAAAAAAAAAAAATTGACCAATGGGGAAGAAAAGGTCAGTCCTAAACCAAGTCAAATTTTTTGTCGTAAGTAAATGTATTTTCTTTTCTAACATTAGTGTTAATAACAAAACTCAAACACCTCAGGTCCATCATGCTGAAGAGATTTATTGATCGTCTCAGTGTTTCTTCTGTCTTTAGTTTGTGAATAATCCACACAATGAGGCTACCGATCTGTTATGACACAATCAGACTCATAACTGCTTAATGACATGTTAAAAACACTGTCACGTTCTTTAGCTCTGCTGTTAAATACTGTTAATGGATCTCAGATCAGGATGTGGCAGGAACAGCACATCCACAGGACACACAAAAGCTTTCTGTGCCGCAGGATAGATTATTCTCTCTGATCTTCATGTGACTGTGCTCTACTTTTCTTTTAGGGAGCACGTCTCTGTCCTTCAAGTGTCGAAAACATACAACACACAAAAAATGGCATTGATACTTATAAATACCAACACAAGTTATGGGGGTTTACCATGCAACGACTATGATATAAGTTTGAAAAACAATGAAGATAGCAAGATAAGAGCGTTAATGGAGGGGAAGATTTGGTTAATTTTATTTTAATGTGCCATTGCTTCAGTGTAATTACACAATCACTAAGCAATATGTACTTACTATAGGTTTAGGGTTAAGGTTTGGTTTAGTGTTATTTGTTCAGAATTATGCAGAGTTAGTAAATACATGTAACGTGTACATGTACAGCACATTAAAATAAAGGGTTACTGAAGATTTTCAGTGAATAACAACTTAAATTTAGGCCTGTTTCTCACATAAAGCTAGTATATGACTTCAGTGTACTTGGAATATAGTGCATGAGTCTTATGGATGGCTATTATGGTGCTTTTTAGATCCACTTATGGAGCAAACTGTAAACGTTAAAATGTTTTAAAAGTATATAGCCTAATCTTTATAAGGCTTATGAAGTAGTACAAATTAGATATAATTTTACACAGTAAACACAAACAGATTTCTGTCTCTCCATTGACAGTCTACGCAACATTGCTTCAAAAAGTAAAATCTCATAAAGAGATCGTTAAACTGATCCATATGAATTGAGCGGTTTAGTCCAAATTTTCTGAAGAGACTTAATCGGTTTATATCAGGGTCAGGAACCTTTGGCCTATGGCCAAGTCCCGCAACCTTTACCAATAAAAGATCGATAAAAAATGAGACACATCAAAGATTTCTTGCAGAAAAAGCAGCCAATTACAATTCCTTTGCTGTACAGTCTACTGAAGTTAATGAAAATAAATGTTTAGAGTAATTATATATTTCAAGTTGTACTGGCCAAAGTGCGTGTTCAGTGATGTTTGTGAGTGTCACGACAGCAATTCTAGAGCTCCTTGCACTCAGATTCAAGCATCTACGTAGCTTCTTTGTGGTAATGGCAAAAACAATTTTTTGAACAGCAGTGAACATTTAAAAGTACATAAAAAGTGACTGGACTGAAATATTTTATTTCATATTTTACTGAAACTGGTGCTCTACTGTGCAAAGAGACATTTCGAAACATTTCACCAGTCACTTTCGCTTTTGCCGCAGAGACCTTTTATATCCTATAAATGTGTTAATAAAAGTTATTAATAACAAAACATGGATGAATGAGATAGTAAAGAGCAGGATGTGCTTGATATTAATTAAATATTAAAAGCACAATAAGCTGTGAAAGAAAAAAATTTTTTCATATTATATTATTTTTTGCTGTGGCTCTTTTAGAAAAATGCATTAACCAAAAATGAAAAAATGGCTCTTTGGTCAAAAAAGGCTCCCGACCGATATGATGAACAGATTTAATTTAATTTAGATTTTTTTTTTTTTCCACATATAAACATTTAATGTCAGTATACACATCTGATATGTTAAACAGAAGCTCAAGCATGCTTGCTTGATATGCAAGAACCAATGAGGTTCATTTGTGTGTTTGAACATGCGCAAGAACCAATGAAGTTCATTCTTATGTTACGCAGCACGTTTTAATTCTTGCTGAAGTTCATTCTTGTGTTACGCAGCACATTTGAACTTCAGCAAGAACCAGTGAAATTCATTCTCGTGTTACGCAGCACGTTTGAACTTCAGCAAGAACCAATGAGGTTCATTCTCGTGTTACGCAGCACGTTTGAGCTTCCGCAAGAACCAATGAGGTTCATTCTCGTGTTACGCAGCACGTTTGAACTTCAGCAAGAACCAATGAGGTTCATTCGTGTGTTACGCAGCACGTTTGAGCTTCAGCAAGAACCAATGAGGTTCATTCTCGTGTTACGTAGCACGTTTGAGCTTCAGCAAGAACCAATGAGGTTCATTCTCGTGTTACGCAGCACGTTTGAACTTCAGCAAGAACCAGTGAAGTTCATTCTCGTGTTACGCAGCACGTTTGAGCTTCCGCAAGAACCAATGAGGTTCATTCTCGTGTTACGCAGCACGTTTGAACTTCAGCAAGAACCAGTGAAGTTCATTCTCGTGTTACGCAGCACGTTTGAGCTTCAGCAAGAAACAATGAGGTTCATTCGTGTGTTACGCAGCACGTTTGAGCTTCAGCAAGAACCAATGAGGTTCATTCTCGTGTTACGTAGCACGTTTGAGCTTCAGCAAGAACCAATGAGGTTCATTCTCGTGTTACGCAGCACGTTTGAGCTTCAGCAAGAAACAATGAGGTTCATTCTCGTGTTACGTAGCACGTTTGAGCTTCAGCAAGAACCAGTGAAGTTCATTCTCGTGTTACGTAGCACGTTTGAGCTTCAGCAAGAACCAATGAGGTTCATTCTCGTGTTACGCAGCACGTTTGAGCTTCCGCAAGAACCAATGAGGTTCATTCTCGTGTTACGCAGCACGTTTGAACTTCAGCAAGAACCAGTGAAGTTCATTCTCGTGTTACGCAGCACGTTTGAGCTTCAACAAGAAACAATGAGGTTCATTCGTGTGTTACGCAGCACGTTTGAGCTTCAGCAAGAACCAATGAGGTTCATTCTCGTGTTACGTAGCACGTTTGAGCTTCAGCAAGAACCAATGAGGTTCATTCTCGTGTTACGCAGCACGTTTGAGCTTCAGCAAGAACCAGTGAAGTTCATTCTCGTGTTACGCAGCACGTTGGAGCTTCAGCAAGAACCAATGAGGTTCATTCGTGTGTTACGCAGCACGTTTGAGCTTCAGCAAGAACCAATGAGGTTCATTCTTGTGTTACGCAGCACGTTTGAGCTTCAGCAAGAACCAATGAGGTTCATTCGTGTGTTACGCAGCACGTTTGAGCTTCAGCAAGAACCAATGAGGTTCATTCTCGTGTTACGCAGCACGTTTGAGCTTCAGCAAGAACCAATGAGGTTCATTCTCGTGTTACGCAGCACGTTTGAGCTTCAGCAAGAACCAATGAGGTTCATTCTCGTGTTACGCAGCATGTTTGAGCTTCAGCAAGAACCAATGAGGTTCATTCTCGTGTTACGCAGCACGTTTGAGCTTCAGCAAGAACCAATGAAGTTCATTCTCATGTGTTACACAGCACATTGGAGCTTCAGCAAGAACCAATGAGGTTCATTCTCGTGTTACGCAGCACGTTTGAACTTCCACAAGAACCAATGAGGTTCAGTCTCGTGTTATGCAGCACGTTTGAGCTTCAGCAAGAACCAATGAGGTTCAGTCTCGTGTTACGCAGCATGTTTGAGCTTCAGCAAGAACCAATGAGGTTGATTCTCGTGTGTTATGCAGCACATTTGAGCTTCCACAAGAACCAGTGAAGTTCATTCTTGTGTTACGCAGCACGTTCAAACTTCAGCAAGAACCAATGAGGTTTAGTCTCGTGTTATGCAGCACATTGGAGCTTCCACAAGAACCAATGAGGTTCATTCTTGTGTTATGTAGCATGTTCAAGAACCAATGAGGTTCATCCTTGTGTGTTATGCAGAATATTTGAGCTTCTGCAAGAACCAATAAGGTTCATTCTTATGTTATGCAGCACGTTTGAGCTTCAGCAAGAACCAGTTGAGCTTTTGTTTATGTTCGCTGATGAATGTTTATATGTGAATAAAAGCTTTCATTCAATCCGTTCATCATATAAAGAGATTGTGTCTCTTCAGAAAAACTGGACTAAACCACTCAATTCATATGGATTAATTATTATGGATTCAATCTTTTTATGAACTTTTTGAAATGTCGAAGTGGTAGTTGCATATGGTCTGTCAATGGAGGGACAGAAATCTCTCAAATTTCATTCAAATATCTTTGTGTTTCAAAGATGAACAAAAGTGTAGTGGGTTTCTAATGACATGAGGGTGAGTAAATGATAATTTTTTTTCATTTTTGGGTGAACTAACCCTTTACATTGTAGTGAACATGGAATATTCCTTTAATGATGAAAAACAATTTTGGGGTGAACTTTCCCTTTAAACATCACTGTAGCCAACACAAGAACACAATGTTCATCACACAAATGCAGATTTTGCACAGTAAAGACAGGAACATGTGCATTTTGGAGTACAAATGCAGCATCTTTTTCAGCATCTATGTCTTCTTGAATATGTGTTCAGGCAAAGTGCTTTTTTCACTTGCAGTGGCCTTGTCAGGAAAAAACAAATCAAAGTCTCATTCATTACGATGGGTGACTCTTTGTTCTCCCTGTGTCTTTGAGTGACAGCACAAGGACGGCCTCTGTTTCCTCAATTATTTCTGTCCTCTCCTGTTTTATTCCACCCTACAAAGACAGACTATGAAACTGGAGCTTTACAAGACAAGCTACACCTCATTTAAAGTAGTTAAACTAATGCTACTTTTCTCTGAGGAGTTTGTCGTCATGACTGTTCGAGGAAAAATGCATCTGATGGGTTGAGCTGATGTCACTATTGATTACCACAGTTAACATGGTCAGATTACCATGGTTTAAAGATTCCCTACAGATTCCAAAGCTTCCTGAGAATTCTCCATGGATCTGAGAGGAAGTCCAATAACCATCCACATGAGACACTGACTTCAACCAAACGCTGATCAATGAAAACGATCATGTCACCCTTCAGCTGTACTGTTTTAAAGTGGTTTATTTTTGGCCTTGCATCACATGACATGGTTTTGAACTTCAGTTCCTAGTAAACCATCATATTGTGATCTAAATACTTGTCTGTGACTGTAATAAAGATGCTACGCTCAGTTAAAGGTCTTCAGTCACACTTAAACCCACATGAGCAGGGGCATGTGGTGGCCTAAATGAAAAAACGAAGTTAGATCTGCGGGCAGGAGATGTGAAGTGTCTTCGAGAGCTTGTGAGGCTCTCTTTATTTACAGTGAGTCACTCGAGCGCTCTCGCGACTCTTTCCTGGCGGGCGTTGTGTGTTTAAACTGTCCTCAAGCTATTAATAGCTCCGCTGCTTCATCTGTGCATGCTGAATATGAAGCATGCCACCTTCCGGCTGCTGAATGCCAACGACACCAGGAGAACATCTTACAAAGAAGAATTTTATGAATCCCAATGCACCATGTGCTAGAAATGCCAAGATTACACTGGATAAAAGCATATAAATAAACAAAAAGACACTTCTATCTATAGTGACATTTATAACAGGAGACAGTCCATGAGCCAGCACTCTTTGGTGTCCCATGACTTTATATAAAGTATTTAAGGCCCAAAATCCCATCTTCTCTTGTTGTGAGAATCAATAGGTTTGAAATGGAATGAAGACAAGTAAATAATCTCATTCCATTTTCTCAATTTTTACATTATTGTGTAACATTCAACCCTGTTACCACAGTTATTGCAAGACAAAAATGATCAAACAGATATTAATCTTTAATTTATGATAAATTTATCAATTCTTATCAATACTTTAAAGGTGCCCTAGAACCAGTTTTTACAAGATGTAATATAAGTCTAAGGCGTCCCCTGAATGTGTCTGTGAAGTTTCAGCTCAAAAGACCCCATAGATTTTTTTAATTAATTTTTTTAACTGCCTATTTTGGGGCATCATTAACTATGCACCGATTCAGCGCGCGGCCCCTTTAAATCACACGCTCCCTGCCCCCCCCCGAGCTCTCGACTATAATACAGTGCATTTACAAAGTTCACACAGCTAATATAACCCTCAAATGGATCTTTACAAGATGTTCGTCATGCATGCTGCATGCATGCGTCGGATCATGTGAGTATAGTATTTAGTTGGATGTTTACATTTGATTCTGAATGAGTTTGATAGTGCTCCGTGGCTAACATTACATTAAAGCTAACATTACACACTGTTGGAGAGATTTATAAAGAATGAAGTTGTGTTTGTGCATTATACAGACTGCAAGTGTTTAATAATGAAAATAGCGACGGCTCTCTTGTCTCCGTGAATACAGTAAGAAATGATGGTAACTTTAACCACATTTAACAGTACATTAG
This sequence comes from Megalobrama amblycephala, assembly GCF_018812025.1. Lineage (NCBI taxonomy): Eukaryota > Metazoa > Chordata > Actinopteri > Cypriniformes > Xenocyprididae > Megalobrama > Megalobrama amblycephala. The sequence continues at coordinate 52,263,176 of NC_063057.1, read as the reverse complement.
CAACATGCTAACAAAACATTTAGAAAGACAATTTACAAATATCACTAAAAATATCATGTAATCATGGATCATGTCAGTTATTATTGCTCCATCTGCCATTTTTCGCTATTGTCCTTGCTTGCTTTCCTAGTCTGATGATTCAGCTGTGCACATCCAGACGTCCTGCCCTTGTGTAATGCCTTGAACATGGGCTGGCATATGCAAATATTGGGGGCATACACCCCAACTGTTACGTAACAGTCAGTGTTATGTTGAGATTCGCCTGTTTTTCTGAGGTCTTTTAAACAAATGAGATTTATATAAGAAGGAGGAAGCAATGGAGTTTGAAACTCAATGTATGTCATTTCCATGTACTGAACTCTTGTTATTCAACTATGCCAAGATAAATTAAATTTTTGATTCTAGGGCACCTTTAACAATACTTCAAACCAACATTTGGTCCCAAACTAAACCCTTACTGAGTCCTAAAGTGCTTAAACCACTACACGAGCCACCGAAACATACAGGACAGTCCCATTTCTCTCTAACAACAACAAATGTGAGAGCTTTTAACACAACAACAGAAGTCACCAGATATGACAATCAACTTGGACTAAAGCGGTCTGTACGTCATACTGAACCTGATCAACCATAGTTCCACCTGTTATGATCCTTTTAGTGAGTGTTTCATACAAGATACATGACTCACACATCACTCTGACATCATCAGTTTAAATCCTCTATAAAAGTCATGAGTAAACTGTATTTACACGAGTGATGTAATAACCAATAACAGAAATAGGTCAGTGTTTCTTATAAATGACTTGCCTTATTGCTTCTAGTGCATGCAGTCCATATACATTCGTTACATCTGTAAGCTGTTTAGCATTATAATTCACCAAGAGAGATAAAATCTTGATATTTTCAGAAAACTACTAAATAAAAGAAGGCATTTTTATGATCTCTCTGTTTTTTCTAAAAATAAATGATAAACAGATTCTGTATATGAATAATGGCATAAATGAGTTCTTGAGTCATGAGAGTTCAGTAAAGCAGCATTACTTAGAAATATAATTAGTCTGACTACCAGGAATTTTAGTGACAAAATGTGAAATTTTCTAAACACTTTGTTCCATGCAGTAAAAACTCTGCATGTTTCCTCCAGAAATTAACCTTCATTATTGTTCATTCACACTCAGCTGTGCTTTTCTATAAGATCAGTCTCCTGTAGAAACACAAGCTGAGCATTTGAAGGTTACCTTTAAACCAAGGTAAGTATGACTGCGCCATCATAAACGTTGTTTCAATCCAATAACTCTACTGAACCCTTGACAAGGTAATGAAGGTAAAAAAAAAAAAAAGTGACACCATCCAATAATCGCAAGAAGTTTTGAGCTATTTGTTATAAAAACAAACAATAAATGTCATTTTGTGGCTCTTTAATGTGACTTGACAGGTCGCTGTAGCGCGTTTAAACGGCAAGTGAACTGATCATCTCTTCCTATGAATGAACATCAGAAGGAATGTTGAAAGATACAGTACAACTTTTTTGAAACGTATCATGTCTCATGTAATCGTTCAAGCAGTGTTTCAACCGCGAGGAGACAACAATAAAACAGCTTGTAAACAATGTCACATAGCATTACATTTACCTCAGAAAATGTTCATAAACTTGTTCATAAACTTGTCGGCTACAAAAAAAAAAAAAAAAACTCTAAAGAGGAGCATTTTGCTGGATATATGCACTATATTATACTATATTCATTGTTGTCTTCATTATTTAATAAGTTAATGAAAACAAGTTAATTACAGCCACCATTTAAATGTTTATATTTCAACAACAAAATAACACTAAACATAAATAGATCAATTAAAATATGACATAAAATCTATGTGCAATTTAAATGCTTATATACAACTCCATATTTATTTAAGTGTTGATTATTATTTAAATTTGATCAATTATTTAATTGATTATTATATCAACTTTATTTTTGGTTTCTGTTTTCATCTAAATGAAAGCTTTAATTTCTGTTAAGAGTTTCAGTAAAAAATTAATTTCAGTGCATCACAATCAAAAATACTTTTAAACACAGCAAAATACTATAGATTCAGTCATATGTACTTTTCATTTCATAAAGGCTCATTTTTGGACTATAAAGGGGCAGTTTGAGCACTGAATGTTTCAGTTTTATTTAATCAATATCAAGAGAAGTCTGTTTTTCATGATATGATTCCAAGGCTGAAAGAAGGAAATGAGCTCATAGATTGCAGCAAAAGTAGTTGTTATATTTAAAAGGCTGTGGGCAGTAATAAACACCCACACATGTAGAATACAGTACCAACGGTTGGTGACCTATTAAAGCCCTGCCCCGTTGCCCCAATAACGCTAGAGCGTAAATATATACATGAGCGTAAAGACACAACCTCATCTCATTAATTATTAAACAGCCTTTATGTATTTTAAGGGTACCTCAATAATGCATCCACTACTGACTACCACTTCTAGCCTTCCGAAATGTTATGCTGGGTACACTCCAAAAATATTTAGGTCTAAATGTAAGATTTCTGTATTTGAATTGCATATACAATTTCCATCCATTTGGATGACAGTTTTATCATAAACAAACAAAGTGATATTTGTCAGTCATACATAAATGAAACAGGTAAGATTTCTGTAATAGTACTAATAACTGAATTTGTTGTGTTTTAAATACACTTTTTTTTTTTTAAATACAGTATTGCATGTTAAAACTGTGCAATCCAAATGGATGGAAATTTAATATGCAATTCAAATGTAGTATGTAGTATAAAAAGTGTAAGATAACAGGGCTCATGCAAATTACATTCATGTCTTATTCTGATGGCCAGAATGTGTGTAACATTAAATAATTGATCAAATGAAAAGCTTTGACCAATCACTGGCCAGAGTAATGCTGTTATCACACTCAAACACATAAGATCAAACTATTCAGGCACCATATCAAATTGCACAGGAAATGTACGGGAACATCAGAACCAGTATCAGCAAGTTGAGACATCGTCTTTTGAGTTCAGTCGAGAAACATTTTGGGGTAGATCTGACAGACAGATGGGTTCTGTTCCAAAATACTAAACTACCTTGCTGTATACAACAGGCAGCTGCCTTCTGAGACAGCATTATCATTGAAGTGACAAACGAATATATGCAGGGCCTAAAATGATCTTCTTGCCACACCTGCCAATGGCTGGTGGAAATTTACTGGCCATAAATATTTCTTTCCAGCCATGAAACATAGATTTATCCCTATTAAAGGTGCCGTAGAACGTCTTTTTAAAAGATGTAATATAAGTCTAAGGCGTCCCCTGAATGTGTCTGTGAAGTTTCAGCACAAAATACCCCATAGATTTTTTTTTATTAATTTTTTTAACTGCCTATTTTGGGGCATCATTAAATATGAGCCATTTTAGGCTGCGGCCCCTTTAAATGCTCACGCTCCCCGCCCACGGAGCTCTCGCTTGCCTTAAACAGTGCATAAACAAAGTTCACACAGCTAATATAACCCTCAAAATGGATCTTTACAAAGTGTTCGTCATGCAACATGTCTAATCGCGTAAGTATGGTATTTATTTGGATGTTTACATTTGATTCTGAATGAGTTTGATAGTGCTCCGTGGCTAAAGCTAACATTACACACTGTTGGAGAGATTTATAAAGAATGAAGTTGTGTTTATGCATTATACAGACTGCAAGTGTTTAAAAATGAAAATAGCGACGGCTCTCTTGTCTCCGTGAATACAGTAAGAAATGATGGTAACTTTAACCACATTTAACAGTACATTAGCAACATGCTAATGAAACATTTAGAAAGACAATTCACAAATATCACTAAAAATATCATGTTATCATGGATCATGTCAGTTATTATTGCTCCATCTGCCATTTTTCGCTATTGTTCTTGCTTGCTTACCTAGTCTGATGATTCAGCTGTGCACAGATCCAGACGTTAATACTGGCTGCCCTTGTGTAATGCATCGATCATGGGCTGGCATATGCAAATATTGGGGGCGTACACCCCGACTGTTACGTAACAGTCAGGGTTATGTTGAGATTCGCCTGTTCTTCGGAGGTCTTTTAAACAAATGAGATTTATATAAGAAAGAGGAAACAATGGAGTTTGAGACTCACTGTATGTCTTTTCCATGTACTGAACTCTTGTTATTCAACTATGCCGAGGTAAATTCAACCAAGATGGGCATTTTGATAATTTTGTTTGAATATGTTTGTTCAAGCTCAAGAACACATGAAAGAGAGCTCAATTCGGTATTCGCACGCTGTCTAAGACGCGGATTATTGGGATGTTTGCGCACAGAAATTTCCCACACAGTGCGTGAGAAACGAATTGAGTTCCCTTTCGTGACAATGAAGCACTGGCCTGTCACCTGTCCCGAGCAACATTCACGTCCATGTTCTACACAATATTTGCATTGTTATAATTCATAACAATGTTACCGGCAAACTGGCGATTGACACCGTTTCATATACTCGCCAACACAGATTTTTACTCACATTTGTTAATTTTAGGCCCTGCATATATAGCATTTTGATGTACTAAATTTTAAGAATGTTTAGAATCATCATTTCTCTTGTTAGTTCAAGAATATTGAATGGACTTTTTTCACAAGCTCATTACAATGCTGCCTTAAAAACTGGCCAAAACATAATGCATTGTAAGTAGGTTTTGGATCAGGGCCATACAGTCATCACATCGACTTGTTCAAATAAAGTAATCCTATTGGTCATCTAACGTGGTCTAATCTTGTTACCTTATTAGCTCACTGCAGTCTCAAAGCACAGAAAGCCTGAGTGTTGAATCAGATGTCAAGCTCAGTGATGGAACGAACCTCATGCACTCAAGAAATTTACTACAGTTCTTAGTGAACACATCTGTCAAGCTCTAAAAAAGGATTAAAAAAAAACATAATAAAAATGGTCCATCCATATGACTTGTGCACTATATTTCAAGTCTTCTGATGTTATACGATAACTTGTGATGAACGGACAGAAATTTAAGTCCTTATTCACTGATAATATTCCCCTCCGCTGTGCCAAAAAAGCCAAAAAATTGGCTTTTTCCATATTTCCAAATCAACAGCTACAACAGAATCGAACATTATCATTAAATGCTACATACCAAATAATCATTGGAATGAATTTGGACTAATTGGAATATAGTGCACAAGTTGTGGATAAGAGCAGCTTGGATGTTTTCCTAAATATCTCAATTTTTGTTCATCAGATGAAAGAAAGTTAAACAAAATAAGAACAACTTCTGAATGGCAAATGACATTTAGATTTTATAAGACACAATATAAGTACCTACTGGCTGCATGGTATGTGTTATTACAGTATATAAGAACATACTTTTTCAGAATGAAAGAGAAAACACATTAAATAAGGTACAAAAAAACAGTGAATCAAACAGCATACAGTTAAATTTGATATATAGAATCTGGAGATATTTCCAACTGGCTATTTCCAAAAGCCCTGCTATCTTAAGAAGAATATTAAAACAATGAAGATGACACACTTGATCACTTTGGTCTAAAAAGCCTTAATGCTTCACAACTATTATAAAGCAAGGCATGAATCTTTTACATGATTTAATGTCTTATGAGATTTTGAATCAATGTCTCTAGAAGTGTTTCACAATAATAGAGTCAAACACATCAACAGAAATAACCGCATGAATGATTTACCGCAGACGTTGTTGCTATGAGACACAAGGACAGATCAAAAACACTGCAACTAGAATCATTAAAATGAAGCTTCTACTGGCCGTCCATCATGTGGTCCTGGTAAAGCAGCTTTTAGATCTTTCCTACAGGTCTTATAACCTCACACACTGAGCTCAAACATCATGTCTGAACTTGAATGTTTCGCACTACTGCTGTCCTTAGTATCAGACTGTGTTACCATTGGATACGACCAGTTTGTCTAATCAAATCGGAATGAACTTTGCAAAATATCAATATTGCCAATAAAAATGGATTGAGTGTACTTTAAATGAGGAAGTGTTATGACCTCTAGTGAGTGTGATAGTCTGCTCCAATATAATGTTTAGAAAAACATTGTGAAATCGTTTGAAGAATAGTTTCACAGATTTCCCGTATCCTGTGAAGTGCCCTTTCATGATGCAATCAAAACATGTTCTAACCGAAGGCCTTTTCTCACCATATCTGAATGTTCTGTACAAAAACCTGCTGCAAAAACACAAAAGGAGAACTTTTGAAGACTCTTCATGAACCTCTTTTCCATATAATGATAAAATAGTGGAATAGTAAAACACCATAAAACTATCATTAAAACAGTCCACATGGCTTGAATGCTATTATTCCAAGTGTTCTGAAGCCATACCAAAGGTTTTCGTTAGGAAATGGACTAGGGCTGGGTAAAAAAATAATGATTTCTCAATTTTAATCAATTTTCATTTTGATGAAACAATCAATTCCTAAAACCCAAGAATCTATCTTTTGGTCCATGCTGTTTTCAGCTGATGAATGAACAAAACTTTGTAGCATGGCTCCCAATAATCTTTTTGCTGTGTTACTTCTGATATGAAACTAAGCCTCAGCTTTCAAATTCTGTCAATTTTATTTAGACGTTCAAACAATAAATACCACGTTGGCGCTCTTTAATGTGGCTTAACAGATCGATGTAGTGCCTTAGATGAAGCGAAGCGCATGTGAATGGATAATTTTTCGGCTTTACTAGTTACAGCACAAACATGAATGAACATCAGAAGGTATGTTAAAAGATACAGTCCAATTGAAATTCGTATTAAAGCTAAATATATGAACTATTGCATGTTGTAGCGTCTGGAGCAATCAAACACACAATTGTAAAACTCAATCTTCACAGCATTCAGACTCTGTAAGGTCTGACAGTGTTTCTCATTAATTACCTAGGCTGTGGCAGCCCGCCATAGTCTAATCTAATTTTTGCCACCACAGTTTCATAATGAACCAAAAATATTTTCTCCAAAAATGTCTCTAGAGTTGTTTTGGGCCGTTGCTTTGGCAAAGTATCTGTCAAATGAACTAAAATCAAAAGTGCGACATGGCTTTGTGCCCTTACCAAATCGCAAAAGACTATAATTTAATTAAAAAGTATATAGTATGTTTGTGCTGCGTGTTTCAAAACGACGTGCACGCTTTGCTCACACCATCTGCTCGTGATCCAGTGTTTTCCACGTCTCAAGTCATTTTCCATCAAAATAAAAGCTCAACTGCAGTTTACAACAAAATAAATGCTCAAGGGTTTAGCTCTTGCAAGTGTAAAAATTAGGACAAAACCACAATCTCATAAAATTCTGTGGGAAACAGTTAAGAGATACTTCATGCTAACAACGTGCTAAAACATGTTAGCAACATGTTAATCATGCTAGCAGTGTGCTAATTCTTCTTAGCAATGTGTTGAATGATGCTTGAGAAAATTTGCTATGTACTCTACTAATACTAGGGTTGCACAATTAATATAATTTCTAATTGCGATTACAAATATGGACATCACAATTTCGTAATCATTCAATGGTGCAATTACAAAAAAAACTATCCACTTACATTATTCTCCATGCTTAAGAGGTGTGTTTAGAGCATGTTACGATGTGAGAGGATGAATCATGACTACTTCAAAGTGTAAAAGGTCTAACCCAGCACAAAAGGAACTACCAGTGAAAAGTACCAGTGTAAGTGTACGCTGATTGAACACACCCGCCACCTGCCACCCAGCACCTGCCATTTTAAAAAGCAGTTTACACAGCCTATATATTTACTCCACGAACTAACTCAGCGTAACAGACGTAGGCTAGTAAGAGCTGTGCATGTAAACCTCACTACCCTGACCTCAAGAGGTGCTCTAGCGACTAACGCTGGAGACTGCCGTCTTTAGCCTCCTTGTTAGAGCACCCGACTCCCATGCCGGTGGACCCGGGTTTGAGTCCCGATTAGGGCGGGTGGTTCGAACAGGAGGGGTTACATCTACAAACATTGAAAACAGTGATAGATAGACCTCTCAAACTCATGCTAAGAAGAAAATCCAGCGCGACTTTTAAGGGACCAAGTGAAACATGCATTTCTGCTCAGCTAGCGACATTGGGCATCAAACAAGCAAATACTTTTTCATATACTGCCTACTTTCTTTGTATACCAGTTATATACAGTAATATATTTGACAGGACTACTAATGATGCCGGAGAATGCAAGTACTGTGTGCTCAGACACTGGCTGAGCCATTCTCGGCACCGTCAAAATAAAAGTCACAACAACAAGCGTAGTTTATGTCACTTCAGAGTTCCTACTGATGGTGCGAATGCATCCAGGAAAATGGCTCTAGCGGAACATTAGTTTTCGGGGAACCACCCTTGTGGCTAGTGCCTATAACTAAGTTCCTAGAATAGCATGGTGTGGAAGACCCTATTATATTTACATGCATGTGTTTACTTTTTTATTATTATTATTTAAAGAAGAAACCAAACCTATGTATAGTTGACGTTTGAGGCTTAATGCTATAGAAAACCAATAAAAAAATTCAGGAAGAGTGTTTTCAGCTTGTTTTTATTTAAAAATATTGCATGCAGTTGCTTCAAGCAATGGTATAAAGCTATTCAAAACATTCAGTGTAATTGTGATAATTGTAATTAATAATTGCAATTACAATTTCAATACAATTATGATTTTTGTCATAATCGGAATTGAATCATGAAATTTGTATCAATACCCAGCCCTAACATGGACCATGCTTGACATCAAGCACTGATTTTGACAAGCATCATGACATTCAAACCTATATTTTTTAAGAACTGCAGAGTGAAAAACAACTTAAATTTGTGTTGTTTATTCAACGCTAACATACGACTTCAGAAACTATATGGATAGGATAGTCTGTCATATGGATAGTCATAGTTTTATGAGACTTTTTTTATGGAAAAACTAAATTATGGTGTGTAAACAATGACAGAATTAAGGAATATTTAGCAGGGCTTTCCCGACCACACAACACAAAGAATAAAGGACTACAAGAACTCACTAGTACATCTCCACAACTGGTGCTTTTTGCTTTCTTCTAGTAAAGTACCTCACATAAAAGTGCTTTTGCAAATCCAGCCCTAAGCCAGAGTTTTAACATCCTGTTCCAGACCAGAATAAATCAAACCCACACAACATCAATAATTCAATTTCAATCCATATTTGGCTTCGAAACTATGATACTGTAAAGCACAGTACGGTTATAAAAAATATCATTTTTGTTTCCATTCGACTTTGTGTTCAATGGAACAGAGAAAATCATACAGGTTTGAAATGACACAAAGGTGAGTAAATGATGATACAATTTTCTTTTATGGGTGAACCATTCCTTTCGATGGTTACACTATATAATATGTTTAATACATTTTTACAATTACACTGATTTTACATATTAACATTAAAGCTGCTGTCAGTTTGTTGGACAGAACAGTACAAATCACTCTGGACAGAACGCTGAACTGCTTTCAAGCAGAGAGATTATACAAGTCACTCGCATTTGTGCTTATTCAACCTGTAAACATGTATTTCTTCGGTCTCTGTCATTTATCACATGGAAATGTGGGTCAACATAGAATCTGAATAAACAGACATTGCAAATGTTTTACTGCAACTAATGAAAACAGGAACATCTTTGCAGCAAAAGACAAAACCAATACAATTCATTTTTTTTCACTGTGCATGAGGGACACACACAGGGATCAGTTTGGGAAGGATTTGTAAGCCCTGAGAGAGACCAAAAACTGAGTAGAAGAGAGCAAATCAAAGCTCAAGACTTACACCAAGTTTATAAGCGTTTCTGGATCAGTGATGCAACAACTAGCAAGAAGACAACAATACAAAACCCTCTCACACAATATGTATTTAACACTCACAAGCTAAGATAGATATTTATATAAGGATAGAAGACGTTTGCCCAGCGGGGAACACAAGATACTTACAAAGGCTTCACACAATTATGATGTTCTCAGCTAATAAATGCTGGAGGGTTTGCTTCCTCCCATCATCTGCATTTCAAGCCTCCTTCAAATGAAAGTTTGGGTGAAGTATAAAGAGGATGGGTCAGTACTGGCCCAGATTACAAAAAACATCCAATACAATGTTCAGTTATGATAATTCAACATATTTCTAGTTAGACTAGATGCTCACAAATACAATATTTAGCCTAAATGAGCTTTAATTCTGACAAAACACCTGCATTCACTCAACATTCACGTGGGTCAATGAAGTAGTGGGTAATTTTTTTTGTCCAAAGGCCTTAATAACTAGATCTCTTTTATCGAACCCAAAAGGTTTTAATTATATTTTGCTACATATAAATGTATTTTAAAGATTTTGAAGCGTCAAAAGGTCATTCGGTTTAACCGTCCAAAGGCAAGTACAGCTATTTCATTTGTGATTAAAATATCTTAAAATGTAATAAATGTATATTTTTTTTACTCTTCATAACATCATATATCAACATAGTGCAAAATGGTATTAAAATTATGCGTAGAAGTCGTTGTTTTGTTATGAGAAAGAATGTCCAGAAAAATGAATTTCATTGATGTCATTCGGAGTAACAAATGTAAAGGGACCATTTTGGATCCAGTCATGCAGTCAATATCATGTGACAGGATGTGACATCATTTAGACACCTGCAAAGGACCACATGATCATGAAGCAAAGTAACTAATTCTCTTTTAACTATTTGAAAAATTAACGTTTTAACTTGCTCATGCGCATGTCCTGAAACATCAGGTCATTCGGGACAACCGTTATAAAACATGGAAAATGTTGTTATATTTTAAAAACTTGTACTAAATATAAAATGTTTGATTGTCCTTTTGCTAGCTAACTAGATAGATATGAGCCTGTTAGCATTGTTTGAAAATACCGTCATTCAGTATAACCAAAAGTGTCATTCGGTAAAACCGAAATTTTGGATACCGAATGACTTTTTTGGTGACAAATGTTGTCCATCTTGTAAAAAAAAGACCCAAAAAAGTGTTAATTGATTATAAAACCACATAATCTCATTGTTAACACTTAATAAAACTTCAAAATATCTCCATAATGTTTTTCACACTTTTAAAAACCTTATTCACCAATAACCCGCATATAAATATGGTGGTTAGGTTTGCAATATATTCTGGATTTTCAGTTAGACCACTGCACACACATTTAAAATTCACTTCATATAGACTTTAACAGTAAAAATCTGTTAAATGAAAAAATATAAATTGTACTGTTGGGGTTATGAAAGCCAAAGAATGAGAATGCCTTGAGAAAGCAACATGTTTTTTGAAAGGTTAACATTTAGATGTGAATTAATAACACCTTCCTTTAAAACCTCTTGGTCTTGGAACTCTAAATGCATTATACGTATATAATTATTGCATTATAGAGACATCACCATGCCTTATATTACTGTATAACCTTTGATATAACTACACAATAACGTAAACAATTATACTTATAGGCTGTGTAGGTGTATTTTCATGTTTTCTCTCGTATTTAATGCATTTTTTACTCTTAAGCATAAATAAGTAAGTATTATTAACTATGATAGCCTCTATTAATTAGGAGAACCTCATAAAGGAGTGTTATAAGGCCTACAGAGGCTTGTGTGTAGTGTCTTGTGTGATGCTGACTAGTGTTTTCTCCTCCCTTCCCCCTCTTTTAGAATGGCCATGAATGAGCCCTCCCCCCAGCCAGAAACTCTGCAGACTTTTGCTCCATGTTAGGAAGAAACCAACACCCCTTCAGCACAAAATGGAAGCTTCCACTATCAAACTGGGGTACACCAAAAAGCCTCACAACAAACATTTCACACAGTTGCAACATTTGACATTTAAAACACGGTGAAACGCAGGCGTGCGCCGCTATCCGTGGTGCTGAACTCAACGTCAACCGAACGGACCCGAAATTGTGTCGTTCAGCGAGAGTCGTTCTGACAGACGATTTCAGAGAAGGATTGAGAGCTTGTGACTTTAACAAACGGCTCAAACCGAGGCCAAGCAGATGAATTATCAGTAAACATGTATAGAATTGCTATCGGAACGCTATAGTATAGATGACCTTGCTTTTGAGTAGCGATTATAAAAAAGTGAAAGTGAACTGCAGAGATCGAATCAAATGCTACCACGTCGTCATGTGACCAAGAAATATAACCCATAGGAAAGACTGTCGATAAAGTATCGAATAAGTACGTTGAGGTTCAGTACACACTAAACAACGATGTTTTAATGCCACATGACAGATGAAGTGAGGAACTTTCCTTCACAAACTCTCTAGAAACATGTCGACCTACTAAAATGGACGCGTTGTAGCCTACAATTCGCTAAAGAACCAAGACGGTTTTCGAGTACTAAAGCAGTTTAATATAATTTCACTGAACCCAGCTAGTTTGTCGTATTTTTATAGTGTTTTGAAAGAGGGTATGTGTTTCTAAAATGTACGCCATACATAAATGAATTACTTGTTTTTCACTTAGGGCAGTTATTTTGCTTTGCCTTTAATTGTTGTTGTTTCTTAAGCTCACGTTTAACCAACAAGATTCCAGTCCAAAAACAAGCAAAATGTTTTCAAAACTTCACAAAACCCCCTTGTGTTATTTGGCAAAGTCACGTAAAGGACAAAGCATTGAGAACGTCCGTAAGAACTAGTGATGCCGACAAAGTTTCTCGCCCAATGTAAATTCCCCATTCTTCAACGCTTCAAATAAAATGAATTACCTGTGGGTCCTGCTTCATCTGTGCAACTAGTTTCTAAACGAAGTAAAACAACAAAAAGACGTTTCGTTTAAAGTGTTTCAAGTTAGGATGTGAGGGAGGAACAAAGCGGCGAGCAGTGAGTCCGTTTGAACCTCATAAATATTCAAGTCTCGTCCCGATCGCTACACAAAACCGCCGCATTATTAGTGCAAATCGCAAAAAAACACGCCGCACGCGTGAAAGTGCACCAAAGAACGTTTTAACAATCTGCGCTCAAAGTGATTATGGCGTCATAAAGGCGAAAGAATGTTACCGTTCTATCACTCTGAAAGGCTACGAATTCCACGCAAATTCTAACGTTCGAACACGGCGGATGTCCGTCTTCCAGCGTGTATTCACGTAAGAATCCCAGAAAAGCTTCAACAAAATGCCATTTTTATTTACCTGATGACATTGGACTTCTACTTTGAGTGCTTCTTGAAGGCCTTGTAGCTCCATATTCCGACTTCAGAAGCACTTTTCCTCCACTTTCGACGCGATCCGCGTTATTTGTGGCGTAATACAAATATTTTAAAAGCAACAATAACAATCGCAAGAACTACTCGGGCTGCACAGCAAGTTCTCGCTTCTTTACTGGCCGTAAAGACTCATCACCCACTTTACGCCAGTATAAACAAAAGTGCTCAGAAAGCGAGCTAAAGATTCCAGCAGTCGCATAAATTCACTCCGAAATCCCCACGGCAAACGTCTGTTCGACCTATCCGAAACGTACGGCTTTATTTCGAAGTCTTTGAGTTGAAAATGTGGAACTATATTTTGTCCGAGTGCGCGGCATGATTTCACTTTGCCTGGGGAAAAAGTTGCGCTTCGGTTGTCAATGCTAATTCGGAAAGTTCCCGGATGGAGCAGTGAAAGAAGAACTCTCCCTTCCTCTGTCACGTGCACGCGCTCCCTCAGTTATGGAGTCATGCGCGCTCCCACAGTTCTCTACAAAAACCCAGCAGAACTAGTGTGAAAAGTTCATTATTGGAGTGTGGCGTTTTAGTGGCAAATAAACATCTTCTGGTGAACATTTGTTTCAAAATGTGTTTTTGTACAGATAAACCGAAGATCTGTAAATCAAATATGTTCTTTTATTTAATGAAAACAACGAAAATTAATGTATCGAATTGATCGGTATAACCTCTTTGTTAGCTAAATACCATTTTCATTTTGAAAAAGCAAAACAAAAAAGTTTTCCTAGACTTTTAGGCAAGGTATTGCTAATGAAACGCGTAAATAACCGTAGCCAATGAAATACAATACATTGTTAATGAAATACTGTGGCTGAATTCAAATGATCTGTTTTGACTAGGGCGAGACCAAAGAGAGTGTGCATTATGATTAAGTGTGAGCTGTATATGAATGATGTTGGGGGGGTGTATAGACAGCCCCCCTCCCAGACCCTCACAGACCTCTGTATAACCCCCACATAGCGTAAATTAACACAAATCCCTCCAGCTATTAAAATGCAAATATGGGCCTCTGTACTGCCTTTATTAGTAGTCTTCTGAGAGTAACATAGTGCTTCTGAGAGTCAGCATTACCTCACGTATCTCTGTATCATAAAATATTTCTGTTGCTGGCATCTGTCAGTGAAGATAAATGTATTGTGTTCACTTCTACAAATAGTTTGGTTCAGCTGCTCGTATAACATAAATTAAGCAAAACTCTGAGAATTACTCCCTTTCAGCAAAAGTTATAAAATGAGCATATGTTTTGCATTTAACAGTACTCTTTCCTCCAGCTGATCTTTTTTTTTTCCTAGTTGAAGGGTTTTACTCCACCCTGTCCTCGTACCAACCCCCATCCACCCTCCCAGCCGTGCGCCCTCCGCCCCCTTCAGTCCTCTAAACACAAGTCACAGCGTCATTGGAGCATTACACCGCGTTCACGCTCTGCTCTGCCCTGATGTCCTATCAGGAGTTGCGGCTGTGGCATATGCATCCAGACAGACACGAGCCGAAGGGATGAGAGCCAATCGGCTTACAGGACAGGATGAATGTGATGTGGAAGTTAATGTGATGCAGAAAGGGCAGTCCAGTGCATTTACTTACAACTGACTGGAAACACTCTTGTGCTTGACATGTGTGCTTATGAAGGAAGTCAAAAAGCATTATGAACAGAGTATATTTTAAGATGCTGAGGTTTTCTATCATTTAATCATTGTTTTGACAAATATCCCACACAGTACAAATATTCCACATATAGGATAAATATAGCTGCAAGCAGCAATCATCGGGGTCCAAGCACCAATAGCCAATGTGGATGATTAGCGATTCAATTAAAATGTATCTTAAAATGTGATTTTTATAGCAAAGACCAACTTGAATCTTCACTGAAAGTTAGGGTTTGATGAAACGGGTTACAGCAACTCATGTGTCAAAAGGACTTTCAAAGGAAATCACTCGCTCTTACTGTCAGATTAAAAGAGACGTAAAAAAAATTCCCATGTATAAAATGTTTATTGCCTTTTCATTTTTATGATTTATTTCTATAATATGCGTTGCCTTCTAACCTTATAGGGTTAGTTCACCCAAAAATGAAAATAATGTCATTTATTACTCACTCTCATGCTGTTCCACACCTGTAAGACCTTCATTAATCTTTGAAATGCAAATTGAGATATTTTTGTTGAAATCCAATGGCTCCGTGAGGCCTGCATAGGGAGCAATGACATTTCCTCTCTCAAGATCCATAAAGGTACTAAAAACATATTTAAAAAAGTTAATGTGAGTACAGTGGTTCAATATTAATATTATAAAGCGACGAGAATATTTTTGGTGCGCCAAAAAAAAAACGAAATATCGACTTAAGTGATGGCCAATTTCAAAACACTGCTTCAGGAAGCTTCGGAACGTTATGAATCAGCGTGTCGAATCAGCGGTTCGGAGCAGTAAAGTCACATGATTTCAGCAGTTTGGCAGTTTGACACGCGATCCGAATCATGATTCGATACGCTGATTCATAACGCTCCGAAGCTTCCTGAAGCAGTGTTTTGAAATCGGCCATCACTAAATAAGTCGTTATTTTGTTTTTTTGGCACACCAAAAATATTCTCGTTGCTTTACAATATTAATATTGAACCACTGTACTCACATGAACTGATTTAAATATGTTTTTAGTACATTAATGGATCTTGAGAGAGGAAATGTCATTGCTGGCTATGGAGGCCTCACGGAGCCATTGGATTTCAACAAAAATATTAAATTTGTGTTCCGAAGATGAACGAAGGTCTTACAGGTGTGGAACGGCATGAGGGTGAGTAATAAATGACATTAATTTTTGGGTGAATTAACCCTTTATGCATGCAGTTCAACACATAAGTGTTTGTTTTATTATTCATACCACAACAGTACAGAAGTGTCCTTATAGAAATTTTATAATATATATTATCTTGATAAAGACATAAAATTGTTTCTCCATTTTAAACAAACAGCAATATAATAATGTCTGGCAAAATGAAAATGTGTTTTTCTGGGGTATATTAAAGTTAAATAAACATTATATGATTATAAGCATTTTACTGATTTCTATGTACACCAATAAAACTATCCTGTCAGTACAACATAGTTATACAAATGAACAAGATCAATGCATTTATTTCTGTTTAGGGATGGAAACTGATAGAAAAGATTAGGTTTGAAATATTCCTTATCCTGCGGCTCCCTCTAGTGGACAACATTAATATCACAGCCTTCATCTTTCAGTTGAAATGGCTGATAGTTTAGAATTTGTTGTTAGCCTCCATAAATTCATCATAAATTCATGAAACTAAGCATGTTTGCTCAGAATGACTTGTTCTCCGTATGTACAATGTTTTGAGAAGTTTGCACACAAGATATAGACATAATAGTCATAATAGGTTATACCAGACACATGTAAAAATTGCATCTGCTAAATGGTTTAAATGATTAAAATTCTTTTGATAACTTTTTGTCTGCATGGTCTGGAGTTTATGTGTGCAAAGTTTGACAAACGGCCTAGGAGGAGTTCAAAAAAGTTTTTTTTTTTAAACAAATTAGAATGGCAGATAAAGTTTTTAGATAATCTTAAAAATTAGATTAATAAACGGATAGTTCTGGCCCTGGATTCTGATTGGTTGAGCTGAGTTCGAATCCGTTGTAAATTACTCTACAAACATACACCTGTGAACTCATTAGATCAGTATTACTGCGCCACTGTGTCTGTGTGTTGCTGAGGTTTCATGCGTATTTAACGAAAAGTAATTGTTGTTTATTATTTATAAAAAAAAGTTATAAATACAACACGGCTATGACCGCTTCACCCAACGGTCGTGTATCACTGTATAACACCCTTAGAAACGTAAACATATGTTCTCATTTGATATTGTTCATTAAAGCTTACTGCATTATGTAGAAGAGTATTGTGAGAGAGATCGAGAAACACAATAAAAGTGTTCACAATAAAAAATCTGTTTGAATGTCCGCTGCGATCTTGTCCTCTTAACAGTTAATGGGTTTTTCCTGCTGACACTGACAGCGCTGGTCAAAACATTTGTCATTTGCGTCTTGTTCTGTGTTCACAACAATTTTCAATATAAAAGTCTTTGCGACTGAGTGGCTCGCTCATAAAGAGAATCTTTGCCGCCATCTAGAGGCGTAATAATGTAACTTCTGTTGCTGTTCACAGTCAGGGACTATTTTTTTTCCAGCGGAAGGAAGGCTTTTAGTGATTTTACTTCATGAAAGTTGCATTGATGCATATTTTTTGGCTTTAATATTTGTATTGTGTGGTAACTGTTTTATAAAAGCAATAAGCCCCTTGAAGCCGTGGTTTACAGTGAATTTATAACAGCTAAGGGGGTTTTAGGCCAACAACGCCCCTTAGCTGTTATAAATTCACTGTAAACCACAAATTCTTGGGGCTTATCGCTTTATTTAAAATTGTTCTGGCTTAAAATCAGGGATTTAGAGGAAATTAGAATTTTGATGGGATTATTAGCTAAAACATAAAGTTGCTTATTATAGTGCCACATTGTGGATGATTTTTACAAAAATCGGTAGGGTACAATGGGGCTAGAGGAAAATGAGCTTTTTGCTACTCCCATAGTGTAAAAAATATGTTTTTATTGAACATTTATGGAGCAACAGGTTTTGTGTGAAAATGAATCATAAAAGTGGTTTATTTGTTTGTTTAAAAAATCTTATAAATGTATGAGATGGATAGATGGCCCCCTTACACCCCACACAGGGTAAAACCAGCATGGGGTAAAAGGCACACAGTACTGATACAAATACTTTAGCTAAAGTAATAAGTTTTTTTTTTTTTTTAATAATGTCTAAGTTAATACTTGTTCAAAACAATCACTTTAGCAAATGTTGTACTATTTTCAGTTTATTCTGAATTTATTTTTGTTCAATAAATATATTGTCATTAAAATATGTTAATTTAAAAAAAATACAGGAACAAAATTATTAAAACAAGTACTGTAAGCATTCACAGAGATCCCATAATTATTTGATATAGCTTTACAGTATGGTAACAATAAATATTATATTTTATTATATTATGTTATTATTATCATATTTTTAAATATGATGGTTTCTTTTATAAATATGGTGATTATAAGGTGGACAGAATATAGTCAATAACTCGATTCTCACAGACAATAATTTGATTTGATTCAATCGATTCTCATTTACTACATACATCTACGACATTTTAAAAAACATTAAATATTAGATCAAATTAGCACAGAATCAACTTCGCGTTGCTGTCCGCAATCACATCGGCCAAATTTCCATGTGCATCATTAAACGCCGTTGTGTTTTTTTTTTTGTTTTTTTTTTGCCATCCAGTGGTTTGAAGGACAATAAAGTGAAATGTGCCTTTTATCCCAGTGCACCTTTAGCCCTGATGTACCCTCTACACATATTCATTTCACAAGATGAGAGTTATAATGGTTTTTAAACAGCAAGCCATTACATAGGAGATGTCAGCTTTCTGAATTTCAATTCTACTATCTAATATGCACATTTTTGGGGCTTTTTTTTTTTTTTTTGGCAGTAAACATAATTGCTAAAATTACCTAAAATAGCCTACTTGAAACCATGGTCAGCAGTGAGGTGATCAGTTGGCAATGAGCAATGTGATGACATCATGAAATCACATATAAAGAGTTATGTCATATAGATAATAATAATAATAAAAAATCCCAGTAGCTGGAATAAGGTGAAACTGCTGCCAAATTGTGTGGAAATGAAATTTGTAATTGGTTTATTGTAAGTTCATCTCTTGCACATCAGTTTTCAAGTATTTTTTGCCAAGATGAAGATGAAATTCATACTAATATGCTAAGATGAAGTTCACATGTAATTTAATGATAGCTGGGTGCACAGGGTTATTTTAGTATCTAGATTGAGATAATATTATAGTTTTATCAATATTTTGAATCTTTAATTGTTATATTTTAATTTTAGTTAACGTTTTAATATGTTGTGTTTTTGTCATTTTATTAGTTTTTTTTTTTAAATATGTCTATGTAGTTTTTATTCATTTTTATATCAGTTTTAATTATTTAACTACATCAAGTTAAACTAAAAGAAAATGAGAGTTGTTGCCTTGTTTGTGTGTGTGTATATATATATATATATATATATATATCTAAATAAGTTTTAGAATTTTCTTTTATATATAGTTTTAGTTAATTATACAACCCGAATTCTGGAAAAGTTAATGTAACTTGTAAAGTCTAAGTTAATACTTGTTCAAAACAATCACTTGTTGTACTATTTTCAGTTTATTGGGATGTTTTTTTTAAAGCTGCAGTCCATAACTTTTTTTGGTTAAAAATTATCCAAAATCAATTCAAGCATCTCCTCTTCTTTACAAAACAGTGTGAAGACGTCTGGGCATTGAGGTTATGAGTTTCTGGAGTTTTGGTGTTGAAATTTGGTCCCATTCTTCCCTGATATAGGCTTCCAGCTGCTGAAGAGTTTGTGGTCATCTTTCGTTTAATGATGCGCCAAATGTTCTCTATAGGTGAAAGATCTGGACTGCAGGCAGGCCAATTCAGCACCCAGACTCTTCTGCGACGAAGCCATGCTGTTGTAATAGCTGCAGTATTTGGTTTTGCACTGTCCTGCTGAAATACACAAGGCCTTCCCTGAAATAGACATCATCTGGAGGGGAGCATTTGTTGCTCTAAAACCTTTATATACCTTTCAGCATTTATAGTGCCTTCCAAAACATGCACGCTGCCCTTACCATATGCACTTATGCACCCCCCCATACCATCAGAGATGCTGGCTTTTGAACTGAACTCTGGTAACACGCTGGAAGGTCTCCCTCCTCTTTAGCCTGGAGGATACACCGTCCCTGATTTCCAACAAGAATGTCAAATTTGGACCCATCTAACCATAGAACACTTTTCCACTTTGAAACAGTCCATTTTAAATGAGATATCAATTAACCTAATTAGTTGCTAGATGTTCTCCCAGCTGAATCTTTTCAAAATGTCTTGCTTTTTCAGCCATTTGTTGCCCCCGTGCCAACTTTTTGAGACCTGTAGCAGGCATCAAATTTGAAATGAGCTCATTTAGTGGATAAAAGTGTAAAATTTCTCAGTTTAAACATTTGTTATGTTATCTATGTTCTATTGTGAATAAAATATTGTCTCATGTGATTTGAAAGTCTTTTAGTTTTTATTTTATTCAAATTTAAAAAACATCCCAACTTTTCTGGAATTCAGGTTGTAATAATATGGGTTGCTCACTAGCATAAATTTTTTTTTTTTTTTTTTTTTTTAAAGTTTGCATTCTTACAGTCTGTTAGGAAACACCATCAAAAAATATGCTACATTTCATTTGCTCACATCAATCATTATACAAACTCTGTATGTAGAAATTTCAAGTACTTGTACATCTTATATGGTGTCATTTACAGGTGCTGGTCATATAATTAGAATATCATCAAAAAGTTGATTTATTTCATTAATTCCATTCAAAAAGTGAAACTTGTATATTATATTCATTCATTACACACATACTGATATATTTCAAATGTTTATTTCTTTTAATTTTGACGATTATAACTGACAACTGAGGAAAATCCCAAATTCAGTATCTATTATTGTGAAAAGGTTCAATATTGAAGACACCTGGTGCCACACTCTAACCAGCTAATTAACTCAAAACACCTGCAAAGGCCTTTAAATGGTCTCTCAGCCTAGTTCTGTAGGCTATACAATTATGGTGAAGACTGCTGACTTGACAGTTGGTGCACAAGGAGGGCAATACACAAAAGGTCATTGCAAAAGAGGCTGGCTGTTCACAGAGCTCTGTGTCCAAGCACATTAATAGAGAGGCGAAGGGAAGGAAAAGATGTGGTAGAAAAAAGTGTACAAGCAATAGGGATAACCGCACCCTGGAGAGGATTGTGAAACAAAACCCATTCAAAAATGTGGGGGAGAATCACAAAGAGTGGACTGCAGCTGGAGTCAGTGCTTCAAGAACCACTACGCACAAACGTATGCAAGACATGGGTTTCAGCTGTCGCATTCCTTGTGTCAAGCCACTCTTGAACAGCAGACAGTGTCAGAAGCGTCTTGCCTGGGCTAAAGACAAAAAGGACTGGACTGCTGCTGAGGTCCAAAGTTCCAATGTTCTCTGATGAAAATAAATTTTGCATTTCCTTTGGAAATCAGGGTCCCAGAGTCTGGAGGAAGAGAGGAGAGGCACACAATCCACATTGCTTGAGGTCCAGTGTAAAGTTTCCACAGTCAGTGATGGTTTGGGGTGCCATGTCATCTGCTGGTGTTGGTCCACTGTGTTTTCTGAGGTCCAAGGTCAACGCAGCCTTATACCAGGAAGTTTTAGAGCACTTCATGCTTCCTGCTGCTGACCAATTTTATGGAGATGCAGATTTCATTTTGCAACAGGACTTGGCACCTGCACACAGTGCCAAAGCTACCAGTACCTGGTTTAAGGACCATGGTATCCCTGTTCTTAACTGGCCAGCAAACACGCCTGACCTTAACCCCATAGAAAATCTATGGGGTATTGTGAAGAGGAAGATGCGATATGCCAGACTCAACAATGCAGAAGAGCTGAAGGCCACTATCAGAGCAACCTGGGCTCTCATAACACCTGAGCAGTGCCACAGACTGATCGACTCCATGCCACGCCGCATTGCTGCAGTAATTCAGGCAAAAGATGCCCAAACTAAGTATTGAGTGCTGTACATGCTCATACTTTTCATGTTCATACTTTTCAGTTGTCCGAGATTTCTAAAATTCCTTTCTTTGTATTGGTCTTAAGTAATATTCTAATTTTCTGAGATACTGAATTTGGGATTTTCCTTAGTTGTCAGTTATAATCATCAAAATTAAAAGAAATAAACATTTGAAATATATCAGTCTGTGTGTAATGAATGAATATAATATACAAGTTACACTTTTTGAATGGAATTAGTGAAATAAATCAACTTTTTGATGATATTCTAATTACATGACCAGCACCTGTATGTATTATAATTTTAAAATGATTACTGTCCTGATTCAACAGATTGTTCTCATAAAATGTATGCAGCATCTGGGACAGACTTCTAGTATCACATCTAATAATAAAGCCACAATCTAAGCCTGTTTATGTTAAACAAACCTCCTCTGGAGCTCACGGATCTGTTACTATGACAACAACTCCAAGATGAGAACAGAACAATCCAGGATTGGGTCAAACCCTAACCCTCAAAGAAACGGGGCCCTGAACACTAACCATAAGAACTAACAAAGGTTATATATTTAGAAATGAAGCATTAGGTCAAACATAAATGGAGTGCATTTTGTTTCATACTGATTTTAAGGTCACGTAATGGTAGAACAACAAACGTTACATTAGCTACTGTCTAAAACACATATGTGATTAATTCCACCGTTTTTCTTTACATTTCTATGACACACGTGAACGGTCATGACATGGGAGGCATCAGATGTTTGCCAGTGTGCAGTCATGTCCTGAGACACACTCTGACTTTAATAACAGAGTTTCCTGGAATAGATGAGTGTGTCATTTGAGCTCGGCTTTTACTGTAAGCATCACGACGGAGATCTGATCGCACGTAACCTTCATCAGCAGATGCCAGCACTAGGAGTAGTTTTAGAATGAACTCATGTGCCAGTCAGGGAAACATGACAAACATAAAATGCCTTAAATACATCAATATCAGGACCATTATGCATTTCTAAGTACTGTTTTTCCACCACTCATATGTTAGGCAATAATGAGTATAGTTTTGTAACAAATGCAATCAAAAGCACTAATCTAACTTATCAACAAATCAATTAGGACTAACAAATGTTATGTCATCTAGTCAATATTCATGAGCCAAGCTGATAAGGATTTTTCAGATTTTTATGAATAAGGGTCATTTACTAATAAGGTTTTTAAAAATGTAAAAAACACATAATGGAGATATAATTCATTTAGAAGTTTTATTAAGTGTTAACAATGAGAATATGTTGTTTTTATAATCAATTAACACTGCTTTTGTAATTTTTTACCAGATGGACAACATGTGTCACCAAAACAATTGGTTTTACCGAATTACACTTTTGGTTATACCGGATGACAATGTTAACAGGCTGATATCTAGCTCTCTAGCTAGCAAAAGGACAATCAAACATTTTATATTTAGTACAAGTTTTTGTAATATTACAACATTTTCCGTGTTTTATAACGGTTGTACCGAATTACCTGATTTTTCGGGACATGCGTATGAGCAAGAGAAAACATGAATTTTTCAAATAGTTAAGAAAGAGTTAGTTACTTTGCTTCATGACCATGTGGTCCTTTGCAGGTGTCTAAATGATGTCACATCCTGTCACATGATACTGACCGCATGACTTGATCCAAAATGGTCCCTTTATATTGGTTACTCTGAATGACATCAATGAAATTCATTTTTCCGGACATTCTTTCTCATAACAAAGCAATTTCTACAAAATGTTCTACATAACAAAGACTTCTACACATAATTTTAATATCATTTTGCACTATGCTAATATATGATGTTATAAAATAATGCCAGTATAAAAAATATATACATTTATTAAATTTTAAGGTATTTTCATCACAAATGAAATGGCTGTATTGGCCTTTGGACAGTTAAACCGAATGACCTTTTGACGCTTCAAAATCTTTAAAATAAGTTATATGTAGCAAAATATAATTAAAACCTTTTGGATTCAATAAAAGAGATCTAGTTGTACTACCTTAGTTTCGATGTCATATCTTTGTTTTTTATTATTATTAAGGTCTTTTGACAAAAAAATGACCCGTCACGTCATTGACCCATATTCAGATGAGATGATGCAGTGGTTTTAGTCAGAGCAATAGTGCATATGTTTATATTAAGTTATACTGAACTGCTGAAATATCAGGTGCTTCTCTGAGGTGGTTTGAGTTGCCAATGCACTTTATATGAACAAATTAAGACACACTTCGTCAGCTATAAATCTACCGAATTCAACTTGGCAGGCAGAAGAATTTGAATGCACACCATTACAGTTTTTGACATTTATGGTTCATCTCTCCTTGCAAAGGGAGAAAAGTCGAAACATCAGAAAACATCTTCCATGGCATAACACATCTTTAAGAGAACAATAAGTGAAGAAAACATTGCTGAATATATATATATATATATATATATATATATGCTTTTGCATCTGAAGTCTCCATATATATCTGCATTGCAATTTATCAGTAATGCACTTAATCAGTAACTTTACATCATGTTCTTGTTTATTATTTGAAAGAGAAGTAATTGACCTTGCACTTTTAATCCATAAACACTCATATTTAATAGGTGTAAATATAAAATTGTGTAGTTTGAGTCCTGCTTAGTTTTAATATCCATCACAATCACTTACAGATTTCAAATCTTCAGGCAAGTTGTCTTGCTATTTTAATGTAATCGTTGTTTTGGATGACAACTTTCATTTAAATGATTGAACTGATTGTACCACAGTGGCTTTATGGTGCTGAAATTATGGTCAAAGACATGCAGATAATGCCAGAGAGATGGTTCCATTAAGAGAAACCAATTAAATTTCCTCTTAATTTGTCCATTCACTCCTATAATTAAAGCATGTTAACTAAATCTGCATAATTAGACTTTCACTGATCTGTGCTGCCTGACTGACATTTAAATATGTCATCTGAACAAATTAGCAATTAGAGACGCATACCGCAAAAAAAAGAAGAAGAAAAAAAAGATAATCAGCCCTCATGACTTCATTAAGACACTAGTGAGGAGAACCCATGACCGCTTTGAGTCAGTCATAGGTGACCGAAAGAATCTCTACAGCCTGAGTCATGCTAAGATTACAATAGCAAAAATAGTATGTATTATTACTTTTAGACTGAAAAAAAAAAAAAATCTGATTTTTTTTTGTCAGAATGTTTCTGCTACTAAAAAAAATAATAAGGGTCTAAGTGGGTGGATATTGGCTGGAATAAGCTGCAATATGGACTCAACCATATGCTAATAGTCAAAGGTCTGGCTACATGAGACTAGGGGAAGTTTATTCCCATCAGATTTACAAACATTTTAGTCTTTCTGTTGATGGAACCTGAAAAAGTGACCAAGAGGCCTGCCAAGAGTGTTTCACTGTTATGCTACTATTTAACTCTTCTTTCTTAAATATAAATATTCTATTTTGTTTTGACAATTTAATGTCTTAAAAGATTCTTTTTAGTCACTTTTATTTGAAAATCTAAGTGATGGTGCCCTAAAAAACAAGTTTTTGATGCCAAGGTCCCCCAAATATGGATTCTGTTGTGAGGAATACAAAAGGCAGCTATTTATTTTCATGTATAAAGGACCCATCAGGTGAGAAAAATACTGTGATTGTTTTTTCTCAAAAATTAAATAAAAGGCTTGTATATTGTTATTGTTCTAATGGCAAAGCAAATTATTAAAATTATCTGGAAAGTATTTATTTTGTATTATGTTGACAGTATTCCCAACATATTTTCAATTAAATTAAAATAATTTTCTTCATATTTTTTGGAACAAATATTATTCAAAAGCAGATTTACAGAGCATAGTGCCATTCAAGCTACAAGTAAACAAACCAAAGAGTGACTATGGCATGGAGAAACTCCACCGAAAGTTAAATATTTAAAGACTAATAAATATTTTATTGACAAAATTAAACAAATGTGGTTGTCTTACGGTTATAAATAGGGCTGTCAATAAAATAATAGCAATGAAACATATACACTCTAAAAAAAATGGTGCAACATAGTACTAAAAGTGGTTCTTTGGCTCGTAATCATAAGGGAACCACCTTAAGTGGTGTATAGCATCAAATCTTGGTGCCTCAGTGGTTCTTCAGTGGTTCTTCACCGGTTCTTTGGGATTACTGAGGTGCTATATATCACTGCTACTGTATACAGAACCAGTTAAGATCCTGTATGGTTCTTCAGTGGTTCTTCACCGGTTCTTTGGGATGACGGAGGTGCTATATAGCACTACTACCGTATACAGAACCGGTTAAGCCCCTGTATGGTTCTTCAGTGGTTCTTCAGTGGTTCTTCACCAGTTCTTTGGGATGACAGAGGTGCTATATAGCACTGCTACCGTATACAGAACCGGTTAAGCCCCTGTATGGTTCTTCAGTGGTTCTTCAGTGGTTCTTCACCAGTTCTTTGGGATGACAGAGGTGCTATATAGCACTGCTACCGTATACAGAACTGGTTAAGTCCCTGTATGGTTCTTCAGTGGTTCTTCACCGGTTCTTTGGGATGACGGAGGTGCTATATAGCACTGCTACCGTATACAGAACCGGTTAAGCCCCTGTATGGTTCTTCAGTGGTTCTTCAGTGGTTATTCACCAGTTCTTTGGGATGACAGAGGTGCTATATAGCACTGCTACCGTATACAGAACCGGTTAAGCCCCTGTATGGTTCTTCAGTGGTTCTTCAGTGGTTCTTCACCAGTTCTTTGGGATGACGGAGGTGCTATATAGCACTGCTACCGTATACAGAACCGGTTAAGCCCCTGTATGGTTCTTCAGTGGTTCTTCACCAGTTCTTTGGGATGACAGAGGTGCTATATAGCACTGCTACCGTATACAGAACCGGTTAAGCCCCTGTATGGTTCTTCAGTGGTTCTTCAGTGGTTCTTCACCAGTTCTTTGGGATGACAGAGGTGCTATATAGCACTGCTACCGTATACAGAACCGGTTAAGCCCCTGTATGGTTCTTCAGTGGTTCTTCAGTGGTTCTTCACCAGTTCTTTGGGATGACAGAGGTGCTATATAGCACTGCTACCGTATACAGAACTGGTTAAGTCCCTGTATGGTTCTTCAGTGGTTCTTCACCGGTTCTTTGGGATGACAGAGGTGCTATATAGCACTGCTACCGTATACAGAACCGGTTAAGCCCCTGTATGGTTCTTCAGTGGTTCTTCACCAGTTCTTTGGGATGACAGAGGTGCTATATAGCACTGCTACCGTATACAGAACTGGTTAAGTCCCTGTATGGTTCTTCAGTGGTTCTTCACCAGTTCTTTGGGATGACAGAGGTGCTATATAGCACTGCTACCGTATACAGAACTGGTTAAGTCCCTGTATGGTTCTTCAGTGGTTCTTCACCGGTTCTTTGGGATGACGGAGGTGCTATATAGCACTGCTACCGTATACAGAACCGGTTAAGCCCCTGTATGGTTCTTCAGTGGTTCTTCACCGGTTCTTTGGGATGACAGAGGTGCTATATAGCACTGCTACCGTATACAGAACCGGTTAAGCCCCTGTATGGTTCTTCAGTGGTTCTTCAGTGGTTCTTCACCAGTTCTTTGGGATGACAGAGGTGCTATATAGCACTGCTACCGTATACAGAACTGGTTAAGTCCCTGTATGGTTCTTCAGTGGTTCTTCACCGGTTCTTTGGGATGACAGAGGTGCTATATAGCACTGCTACCGTATACAGAACCGGTTAAGCCCCTGTATGGTTCTTCAGTGGTTCTTCACCAGTTCTTTGGGATGACAGAGGTGCTATATAGCACTGCTACCGTATACAGAACCGGTTAAGCCCCTGTATGGTTCTTCAGTGGTTCTTCACCGGTTCTTTGGGATGACGGAGGTGCTATATAGCACTGCTACCGTATACAGAACCGGTTAAGTCCCTGTATGGTTCTTCAGTGGTTCTTCACCGGTTCTTTGGGATGACGGAGGTGCTATATAGCACTGCTACCGTATACAGAACCGGTTAAGCCCCTGTATGGTTCTTCAGTGGTTTTTCCTCCTTCGTTTAAAAAAAAAAAAAAAAAATCGCGTCCACATGAAAACACAAACACAAGTCAAAAGCATGCCAAACCAAAAGGTGGTGATATAACCCTAACCGTAAAGCCATGTTGGCCAATCAGAAGTCTGGAAAAAGGGTTATTACCGGTTCTGGTGTTGTGCCGAATTCCTACCCCTGCCAAATTATTACCCCCCTAGTATTGGTAGGTTAAGGATTAGGTGTGAGGGAGGGGTTAGGATTAGGGGTGGGGTTAGGATTAAGCAATCAGATAGCGACTTCAACGAGGGGGGTAATAATTTGGCAGGGAGTCGAAATTAGGCACAACACCAGTTCCGATGTCACAAGCCAAAATCTCTACAACCATCTACACGACAACACTGTAACCGGAGTTTCTAAAAATCTTCACCCTGGCATTTCAAAAATGTTCAGTTTCAGTGACCAGATACTGCATTTGTGTGTGGCAGTGCTGCCAATTTAGCGATTTTGAATTTACCAAATTCCACAATGTCATAAATATGAGTGGGGAGCTCAGGATTTTCTTTAAGCCCCGATCTGAACGAGTTGGGGGCGAGAAGGCACACCGCCATCATACTCCGACGAAAGTGACTTGAATGCATCTAACATGACTTCCCACCTCGTAAATACGAATTTCCGAGGAGGACTTGAACGCACCATTACAATGGCTGGCGCATGCATGTGTCCATTAGGTCCACAAGACCGTGGGATGTCCCATTCATCATTTTAGGTTTCAGAAGGGTGTTCGTTCATGAGCTACGCAGAGCACTTTATCCGGCAGTCAAAGTGGCATTACGTCACGAAAGTGCGGACTCAGAGGAAGACCGTATGGGTTTAGGGTGCCATCTGGGATCCAGCCTTGGACAAACCTTATCTAGATTCCGTGACTCACCCACTGATCTATATTTATATTAATATATATCAGTGGACTCACCATGATGTCATCTAGCGACATTTAGCAACCAGCTACTTTCAACTGAAAGCAATTGGCTACACTGGCGTGTGGACGAACAGACAAACCGCATAGAAAATTTTGCAGTTTTGAAAATACCCGTGACAGGGCCTCATTAGTCTAATCAGTTCCTCCTCATTTGAGAGAAAACACAGGTGCATCCTATACAATCTTGTTTGTTGAACCACCTGACGTCTCTGGGTTTCAAAAATGGTGCATCTTTCTTATTATTTCTCTGTTATTTTATTTTTATTTTTTTTGTGCTTGTTATTTGCATTTGATTTATTGTTAGTGGATCTAATAAGATATTTTAAAAAGTGTTTGAATTAACCATCCATTTTTTTCTAATTCTTAAAAAGTGTACGCATCTTGCTTTAGTAATGTTTATTAGGAATTTTATGATTAAAAGGTCCAACAACATTTCTTAAAGTGCAAGTGACATGAACGCGAGCATGAATACACATAACCCTCTTACTGCATCTATTACTCAATACTCAATACTCAATACTTGCGAAGCACCTTGCCTTCTTTCCTTTAGTAGTGATGAAGGCAGATGAGGATAGACAATAAAAAAAAATAATAAAAAAAAAGCACCCTCTTGATAAAGGTGACATTGGTTATATAGTAGTCAACATTTGAAGTGGATCAAAAAAGTTGTCCTAAGAATAAGGTTTTAAGACAACTTCGATGAAAGGTTTTGATCCACTTCAAATGTTGGCTACTGTACATTGAGTCGTAATCGATAGGATTATCATCTGACCTGGGACTTGATGGTATCCTGTGCTTTATCTCCTGCTCCCTCATTACTGCTTAGTCAGGTAATCATTCATATTCCTGAATCTGTATTCAATTTGAGAAATTTAACTAATCTCCATTCAGTTTGGCCTGTTCCGAATGAAACACAAAGAAAATGAACTGAGATTTCCATAATGGCCATAGTTCAGAAAGTTTAGCTCCAACACACCTTTTCCTTTTCATTGATCCTAATGACCTTGATTAGCAGCTTCAGGTGTGTTTAATTAGGACTGGAGATAAGTTTGGGTGGAAAAATTGGACACTTTCCTATAGTGTAATTGAAGTGTTGATACATCATTTAACAGTATTATAAATATAATTAGAATATTATGTGTTTAGCAATTTATATAAAAGTGAATCATATTGTGTTGATCCTATTAACATTCTTGAATGTGACTATGTATGACAAATGAATTGACTTGCTGTTAAATAACATCATGCTTTCATTTTCAGATTTCAGAGAACCCAAAGGAAAAGAGGCAGTGGTCTGATGCAAGCTAGATTTTGAAAACTTGAGCCACTGGACCTCTTGTTTTTACGATGACTTCGGAAAGTAATGTTGTTTTTAAAGGTTGTAATGCTTTCGTCCTTTTTGCCCCCATGCTTAAAGAGTTTTATTTTCTATCTCTTTGTCATTGATTGTGTTAAACTGTTAAATAAAATAAATTGACTCAACTGCTGGAAAGGTTTTAAAATGTTTTCCCAAAACTTTGAAATGGTCAGAAATTTGTTGACATACCATTGAAGTGTAACTTGTTTCAACGTTAACTTGCATCATATTTCAACATTATTTTATGTTGACATTTCAGTTGTATTTTCAATGTTTCTACAAATGTGATTTAGAATCATCGTCATATTAACATTGAATAAACAATATTTACCAATGATTATTTTCATTAATTTCAATATTGATTCAACAGTAATGATGTAGAATCAACATCACAGTGTAAAGTTGATTCACTGACATTACCACTGATTATTTTTATTAATTTAAATATTGATTCAACATTGGTGATGTAGAATCAATCATAGTGTTGATTCAATAGTATCACCATTGATTAGTTTTGTTCATTTCAATATTGATTCAACATTGGTGATGTAGAATCAATCATAGCATTGATTCAATGACATTACCATTGATTATTTTTGATAATTTCAATATTGATTCAACATTGGTGATGTAGAATCAATCATAGCGTTGATTCAATGACATTACCATTGATTATTTTTGTTAATTTTAATATTGATTCAACATTGGTGATGTAGAATCAATCATAGCGTTGATTCAATGACATTACCATTGATTATTTTTGATAATTTCAATATTGATTCAACATTGGTGATATAGAATCAATCATAACATTGATTCAATGACATTACCATTGATTATTTTTGTTAATTTCAATATTGATTCAACACTGGTGATGTAGAATCAATCATAGCGTTGATTCAATGACATTACCATTGATTATTTTTGATAATTTCAATATTGATTCAACATTGGTGATGTAGAATCAATCATAGCATTGATTCAATGACATTACCATTGATTATTTTTGTTCATTTCAATATTGATTGAACATTAGTGATGTAGAATCAAACATAGCGTTGATTCAATGACATTACCATTGATTATTTTTGATAATTTCAATATTGATTCAACATTGGTGATGTAGAATCAATCATAGCGTTGATTCAATGACATTACCATTGATTATTTTTGTTAATTTTAATATTGATTCAACATTGGTGATGTAGAATCAATCATAGCGTTGATTCAATGACATTACCATTGATTATTTTTGATAATTTCAATAATGATTCAACATTGGTGATATAGAATCAATCATAACATTGATTCAATGACATTACCATTGATTATTTTTGTTAATTTTAATATTGATTCAACACTGGTGATGTAGAATCAATCATAGCGTTGATTCAATGACATTACCATTGATTATTTTTGATAATTTCAATATTGATTCAACATTGGTGATATAGAATCAATCATAACATTGATTCAATGACATTACCATTGATTATTTTTGTTAATTTCAATATTGATTGAACATTAGTGATGTAGAATCAATCATAGCGTTGATTCAATGACATTACCATTGATTATTTTTGTTAATTTTAATATTGATTCAACATTGGTGATGTAGAATCAATCATAGCGTTGATTCAATGACGTTACCATTGATTATTTTTGTTAATTTTAATACTGATTCAACATTGGTGATGTGGAATCAATCATAGCGTTGATTCAATGACATTACCATTGATTATTTTTGTTAATTTTAATACTGATTCAACATTAGTGATGTAGAATCAATCATAGCGTTGATTCAATGACGTTACCATTGATTATTTTTGTTAATTTTAATATTGATTCAACATTGGTGATGTAGAATCAATCATAGCGTTGATTCAATTACATTACCATTGATTATTTTTGATAATTTTAATATTGATTCAACATTGGTGATGTAGAATCAATCATAGCGTTGATTCAATGACGTTACCATTGATTATTTTTGTTAATTTTAATACTGATTCAACATTGGTGATGTGGAATCAATCATAGCGTTGATTCAATGACGTTACCATTGATTATTTTTGTTAATTTTAATACTGATTCAACATTGGTGATGTGGAATCAATCATAGCGTTGATTCAATGACGTTACCATTGATTATTTTTGTTAATTTTAATACTGATTCAACATTAGTGATGTAGAATCAATCATAGCGTTGATTCAATGACGTTACCATTGATTATTTTTGTTAATTTTAATACTGATTCAACATTAGTGATGTAGAATCAATCATAGCGTTGATTCAATGACGTTACCATTGATTATTTTTGTTAATTTTAATACTGATTCAACATTGGTGATGTGGAATCAATCATAGCGTTGATTCAATGACGTTACCATTGATTATTTTTGTTAATTTTAATACTGATTCAACATTAGTGATGTAGAATCAATCATAGCGTTGATTCAATGACGTTACCATTGATTATTTTTGTTAATTTTAATATTGATTCAACATTGGTGATGTAGAATCAATCATAGCGTTGATTCAATTACATTACCATTGATTATTTTTGATAATTTTAATATTGATTCAACATTGGTGATGTAGAATCAATCATAGCGTTGATTCAATGACGTTACCATTGATTATTTTTGTTCATTTTAATACTGATTCAACATTGGTGATGTGGAATCAATCATAGCGTTGATTCAATGACATTACCATTGATTATTTTTGTTAATTTTAATACTGATTCAACATTAGTGATGTAGAATCAATCATAGCGTTGATTCAATGACGTTACCATTGATTATTTTTGTTAATTTTAATACTGATTCAACATTAGTGATGTAGAATCAATCATAGCGTTGATTCAATGACGTTACCATTGATTATTTTTGTTAATTTTAATACTGATTCAACATTGGTGATGTAGAATCAATCATAGCGTTGATTCAATGACGTTACCATTGATTATTTTTGTTAATTTTAATATTGATTCAACATTGGTGATGTAGAATCAATCATAGCGTTGATTCAATGACGTTACCATTGATTATTTTTGTTAATTTTAATACTGATTCAACATTGGTGATGTAGAATCAATCATAGCGTTGATTCAATGACGTTACCATTGATTATTTTTGTTAATTTTAATATTGATTCAACATTGGTGATGTAGAATCAATCATAGCGTTGATTCAATTACATTACCATTGATTATTTTTGATAATTTTAATATTGATTCAACATTAGTGATGTAGAATCAATCATAGCGTTGATTCAATGACGTTACCATTGATTATTTTTGTTAATTTTAATACTGATTCAACATTAGTGATGTAGAATCAATCATAGCGTTGATTCAATGACGTTACCATTGATTATTTTTGTTAATTTTAATACTGATTCAACATTGGTGATGTGGAATCAATCATAGCGTTGATTCAATTACATTACCATTGATTATTTTTGTTAATTTTAATACTGATTCAACATTGGTGATGTGGAATCAATCATAGCGTTGATTCAATGACGTTACCATTGATTATTTTTGTTAATTTTAATACTGATTCAACATTAGTGATGTAGAATCAATCATAGCGTTGATTCAATGACGTTACCATTGATTATTTTTGTTAATTTTAATATTGATTCAACATTGGTGATGTAGAATCAATCATAGCGTTGATTCAATTACATTACCATTGATTATTTTTGATAATTTTAATATTGATTCAACATTGGTGATGTAGAATCAATCATAGCGTTGATTCAATGACGTTACCATTGATTATTTTTGTTAATTTTAATACTGATTCAACATTGGTGATGTGGAATCAATCATAGCGTTGATTCAATGACATTACCATTGATTATTTTTGTTAATTTTAATACTGATTCAACATTAGTGATGTAGAATCAATCATAGCGTTGATTCAATGACGTTACCATTGATTATTTTTGTTAATTTTAATACTGATTCAACATTAGTGATGTAGAATCAATCATAGCGTTGATTCAATGACGTTACCATTGATTATTTTTGTTAATTTTAATACTGATTCAACATTAGTGATGTAGAATCAATCATAGCGTTGATTCAATGACGTTACCATTGATTATTTTTGTTAATTTTAATACTGATTCAACATTGGTGATGTAGAATCAATCATAGCGTTGAT
Source organism: Megalobrama amblycephala (assembly GCF_018812025.1). Classification (NCBI taxonomy): domain Eukaryota; kingdom Metazoa; phylum Chordata; class Actinopteri; order Cypriniformes; family Xenocyprididae; genus Megalobrama; species Megalobrama amblycephala. The sequence continues at coordinate 52,228,640 of NC_063057.1, read as the reverse complement.
TCAATGACATTACCATTGATTATTTTTGTTAATTTTAATATTGATTCAACATTGGTGATGTAGAATCAATCATAGCGTTGATTCAATGACGTTACCATTGATTATTTTTGTTAATTTTAATACTGATTCAACATTGGTGATGTAGAATCAATCATAGCGTTGATTCAATGACGTTACCATTGATTATTTTTGTTAATTTTAATATTGATTCAACATTGGTGATGTAGAATCAATCATAGCGTTGATTCAATTACATTACCATTGATTATTTTTGATAATTTTAATATTGATTCAACATTGGTGATGTAGAATCAATCATAGCGTTGATTCAATGACGTTACCATTGATTATTTTTGTTAATTTTAATACTGATTCAACATTGGTGATGTAGAATCAATCATAGTGTTGATTCAATAGTATCACCATTGATTAGTTTTGTTCATTTCAATATTGATTCAACATTGGTGATGTAGAATCAATCATAGCATTGATTCAATGACATTACCATTGATTATTTTTGTTCATTTCAATATTGATTGAACATTAGTGATGTAGAATCAAACATAGCGTTGATTCAATGACATTACCATTGATTATTTTTGATAATTTCAATATTGATTCAACATTGGTGATATGGAATCAATCATAACATTGATTCAATGACATTACCATTGATTATTTTTGTTAATTTTAATATTGATTCAACATTGGTGATGTGGAATCAATCATAGCGATGATTCAATGACATTACCATTGATTATTTTTGTTAATTTTAATATTGATTCAACATTGGTGATGTGGAATCAATCATAGCGATGATTCAATGACATTACCATTGATTATTTTTGTTAATTTTAATATTGATTCAACATTGGTGATGTGGAATCAATCATAGCGTTGATTCAATGACATTACCATTGATTATTTTTGTTAATTTTAATATTGATTCAACATTGGTGATGTAGAATCAATCATAGCGTTGATTCAATGACATTACCATTGATTAATTTTGTTCATTTTAATATTGATTCAACATTGGTGATGTAGAATCAATCATAGCGTTGATTCAATGACATTACCATTGATTAATTTTGTTCATTTTAATATTGATTCAACATTGGTGATGTAGAATCAATCATAGCGTTGATTCAATGACATTACCATTGATTATTTTTGTTAATTTTAATATTGATTCAACATTGGTGATGTAGAATCAATCATAGCGTTGATTCAATTACATTACTATTGATTATTTTTGATAATTTCAATATTGATTCAACATTGGTGATGTAGAATCAATCATAGCATTGATTCAATGACATTACCATTGATTATTTTTTTATAATTTCAGTGTTGATTCAACAGCAGTGATCAATGATGATTCCGTGTCATTACCATTGATTGTTTTGTTGAAATCTCACCATTGTTTCAACATTAAATGCGGGTGCAAAAGTGATATTAAACCAGCATCACTTTGTAATGTTAATACAATGCAATTAGCATTGACACATCAACACCGACTCAACATTGTTTCTATGACTACATGCTATATGGCATTGTAAAATCAAGACTTTTGTCAATCTCTACAGAAACATATAGCAACTCAAGAACCCTATACAGTGAAAAAAAAAAGTTTTTGATAAGAAAGTTCTGAAATAAGCCTACGTTAACATTACTGCTATTGTTTTGCTTGTCCGTTGCTTTGGATGAAAGCATCTGACAAATGAATAAACCTAAATGTCTTTGGCTATAATGAGAGAACCTGTCAATACATCCACAGTCTCTTCAGTGTTTCACAATATGAAGTGAACATTGAGCCATAAACATTCCTGTAGCTCAAACAGTAGAGCATGGCGCTAGCAACGCCAAGGTCATGAGCTCAAGAAATGCATGAACAGAAAAAATGTTTACCTTGAAGTTATTTTACTTTTATAAAAGTGTAAATGTAAATTTGATAAAGCCTGAAACCTTCTGTGGGAAAATGTGATCTGAAGGTCTTCTACATTGTTTAATGAATTTTTCACTTTTAGTCATTTAAATGATTGTACATGGCACAGTCTTGTATGATGGCTACAGACCTCTGTCACCTCGGCTTTTTCCCATCCAGCTGGTCAGGGCTCTCCTGTGGCCACCGGGACCTCTGGCATACGTCCTGCTTTCTGAAACACCTGCTTCTGAGTTGGCACAGAATTGTGGGATCCTGAGAGACTGGCACACAGCCATCTGTTCCTCCATGCCTTTGCAACCAAAAGTGCCTGTAATTCTGCCTATACAGAAGGAAACAAGGTTGCATAGAAAATCCACACACACGCACACACACACAGGTTGACCAATGCTGTAGCACTATACAAAGCCATCTCACATATAGAACAACTGTAGATGTTTGCTCAAAAAGTACCTAAATGCTCATATCCAGCACTGGAAACCTTTCAGTAGCTACAAAGACTATTAAAATTAGTTCACCTGTAAGGACTAAATCGTGTGAAAATGAATATTTTTTTATTATTTTTATTATAAAATAAAGCATTTTCAGCTGGTTAAACTTAGAAATTACAGGTTTTCAGAAACAAAGGTTATCTTCAAGTTGAGTTAACTCACATTTTTAAGGCATCAGGTTTTAGGCTATAAACCCAGGTGAAAAAATACTATAGTAATTTATAGTAAATACTATAGTGTTTTTGAACTATACTATAGTAAATTGTAGTATACTGTATATATTATAATACTTTGTTAATGAATGCTACAGCATACTGTATTACCAACTGATAAAGTGTAATAAATACTGTAGTATACTTTAGTTTTTAGCTACACTAAACTGTAGTGTATTTATTGTGATATAATATACCCTATAGTTGTAGAAAACGTAGTACAGTATTGGGTAAAGTAATTTGTTTATATTACTATAGCTGTTATATTATCACAGCAACTACAGAATTACCACAACAAAGTACTTTACTCTAGTATGGTTCAAAAACACTATAGTATTTACTATATTTTTTCATATGGTTGTGCTACTGTGAAATTATCCTCCCCCTTACCGTTTAACCGACTAATATTCACATAACTTATTACTTAAATATAACATGCTGAAACAAAATTACGTTCTCTTCACAGCTCCAGACATGAGCGTGCTGATCTTTGCACATGCGCAGTGTGAGGCGCGGGCACCGCTACTCTTTGCACATGCGCAGAACGCTGCTCTGTGTGCACATGCGGAGTGTGAGATGCGTTTGTAAGATGGCGGTGTAAGCGCGCGGCCTGTTTCTGTATGCGCGAGATTCCCGCGGTCATCATTCAAACAGTCGATACTGTGTGTGTGTGGCGTGAACGGTTGTCGGGAAATTGTGCGGTATGTATATAACTTGATTAAATAGTGGTTTGTTTCACACTGATCCGTCATACATCAAATTGATATATATTTAAGAGCCGGCCCGTCATTAGCACATTTAAACCATCGCATTCACATAAACGCACCGTATAAACAGATACGCGCACTGCCAATGTAGTATTATGTGATTTGAATCCGAAATTAATCGATTAAGATCACGTTTGAGCCATCTAATATTCATCTGCCGGTAGTTTGCGCAATCTGTCACATCGTTCAAATGAAATACGCTTAAAAGACCTAATTAATGTCTCATGTTGTTAATATCTGAGGAGACTTAAGCACTGTTTCATTTTTTTTAGATATTATGGTGCGATTTTGAATGTTGTCTCCTCTTTAATGAGTCAAATGTGATGATAAACAGTTTAACAAAGCAGGACAACTTCCTGGTTCAGGAACCCCAGACCTAAACTGAACCTTGACCATCGACTTCAACTAATCCACACTGTAGACCTAAACTAACCCTTAACAGGTGTCTAGGATCAGTTGATATTTGAGTGTTGATCCGAGATCTTCTGCTTCCTTTACTGTGTTTTTAATCTAATCTGGCATTTCTCCATTAGTTCCAGTTCTAAATGTAATCCCAGTTCTGTTTCTTTGGATTGGTCTCGATCATATTTCCTGACCAAACATTGTGTTTTTTTATTTGACAGCTGAGCTGTGATGGCCAAAAGGATTGCAGAAAAAGAGTTGACGGACAGGAACTGGGATCAGGAAGATGAAGGAGAGGAGGTGTGCCACTTTTCAGCATCTACACACTCTTACTGTGAAACATATTAACATTCCCAGTGGAAATGCTCTAATCTAAAGTATCTTATAGTGACCACTAGCCTCTATCCGATCTGTATCCATTTCTGCCAATCCCAGAACTACTCAGTTTTAATTTTACTTGTACATCCTAATGAGGTATTTTTATTTGAGATTTATTCAAGCATACCGATAATGCTGTGTTTAAATTATTTTAGCCAAGAATAATTTAAAAAAAAAATATTGTGACTTCAGGCAGGAATGTTTTCAGTTGCAAGTGAAGATGTGATGAAGAATCGCTCCATCAAGAAAGCCAAGCGACGTAACGTTGGAGGAGAGGTAACACACCTCCTGTGTCCCAGTAGGCATCCAGTCGTTTGTTTTGAGGGTGATTTATGGATGCGTTTTGTGTTTTTGTCACAGGGAGAGAGTGGAGGAGCTTTCAAAGCTTTTAAGGGTTTTTCTCTGACATCGGCCTCAGGGATGTCGTCATTCTCCGGCTTTGGTAATGGCGCTGGTTTCAAACCCATGTCCAGCCTTACCAATGGCAGTGTGGCATCAGTGGCTCCATCTTTCGGAGGTTTTAACGTTCCCACGTCTGCTAAAACAAACAGTGGTAAGTTGTTTTTATATATATATATATATATATATATATATATATATATATATATATATATATCTAGCTCACACACACACACACACACACATTTAAGGGCTGTAAATCTTTGGGTCGACAGCGATTCGATTCACGATTCATAGGTGTTCGATTCATGAACAATTTTTTTTTAAAATTCAGAACAATTCGATTCGAAACGATTCACATTAAAATTTGATGCGATTTGATTAATTTGATTTGATTCAATTATATGCATTCATAAGGTTATTGAAATGCTTCCCCCAATGTGTCTTAGTCAGGGTGTGAATTACACAGCGGCCTTCAGGAGGTCAGAGAGTAAGAGCAAAAAACAACCTTTTGTCCATTGTTAATGTTAGTTCATGTTAGTTCTTAATGATGCTAACTTTATTTTAATAGCCTAAAAATTGGCATTTGTAGAAATTTACATAAGCCAAAATTTTAAAAGGCTTTAAAAGTATTGTTAGTTCATGTTAACTATAGTGCAGGACAGTGTTAATGGCTACACAACCTTATTAAAGTGTTCCAGGTACATTAAACATACTAATGAGAGACTACCCTAGAATATCATGCACTTTCCCAACTAATCCTAAACTAAATTTTCTTCACGGAATGGTTATAAAAGCCATCTTTCGTCTCTTTATACGGAACATTTTCTTTATGGTGATTCTGAAAGAAAACGCGCCAGGTTTCTACTGTTGCTATAGTAACGAACGCAACTTTAATGCGCATCTGATTTAATAGATAAACCGTGCACTCTTATTTCAGTGTTGTTAATGCTGTAGTTATTTCAGCAGTTTCCTTTGCACATGCAGTTTAACAACATTAAGTTAAATTTCATTTATCATTCATTGGAACAACGTCTCCCCGCAATTCACGCATGTAGTAATTTAATGTGTATATATTTTAAAGCACTGAATCGCTATAGAATCACGATTAATCGATGTAAAATGTTAAGAATCGGATTAACGTTTCACGATTCAAAAAACATGTTTCAAGAATGATGCATATGCATCGTCAGGATTGGTAATCGATGCATCGAGAAAACGAGTGAATCGTTGCACCCCTAGTATATATAAATGCAATGGGTGTTTAATAATAAGTAAAAGTCCCTTTTAAGGAAAGTCTTTATTCGGCTGCCATATTTGGTATTTCATAGGGATGCACCGATACCATTTTTTTCATAACCAATCCGATTCCGATATTTCAAATTATGAGTATCAGCCGATACTGATCTGATACCAGTGTTTTTTTCTTAATCATTGTAGAATATTTATACATCTGTGTGAGGAACAGATCAATCAATCTTTTATGTGTTATATACAATCCACTAAATACACACTACTTCATTATAGACAAAAACAACGAATGAATAAAAATATATAATCAATCTACTACAACAACAAAAATATATATTATAAACTAGGTGGCGGCGCAACTATAACTATCAGTCTGTAATCCCTCCCACTTTGAAGCGGCACTAAACTGCAGTGTAAAAGCAACCCAAGCCAAAGTAAAGCGAGCCGAGTCGTGCCGAGCCAAGCCGTACCACTCGGTGGAAAAGCACCTAAGGAAAAGCGGTATTGTGCATACAAATCCTAGCATATTCTATCTTTTCAGCAGTTTGAGCATTATTTCTTCAGTCTTAAATTCCAGTTGCTGTGCGCATCATGCCAGTTCATAGTCCTCTCTATTACAGCGTTGTGATCTGACACACCCAGTAGTGATCACCACATAAAATAGTTATTGTTTTACCCATGTAACCTTGTATTGTAATAAGGTTGTGACACCAAATTTTTAGATACAAGTGAAATAAAATGAAAAAATTAAGATAAACAGTGCAGAAATTGAATAAAGTAATCAAATGTAAAATAGCATTCAATCTAAATGAAGTATATATTAATCCTCAAAGTTACAAAAGTTATTCAGTCAAGAGGAGTGTTTTTTGTTTTTTTTTCTTTCTTGGTTTCTTTTGTTTATTAAAAACACAAAGAGCTGGAACATTAGGCTGCTATCACTTTAAGATTAATGCTGCCTTCACATCCTATCAGAAATATCATAATTCCCACTTTAGAAGTCTGATGCACTGACAACCATATAAACCTTCACGATGCTATTCCGCTTGCTGACGGTTCTTTAATTTCAGTCAAATGCAACCTATTTTTGATGTGAATAAAACATACAATATGCTTCAAATGATTGTTCATATATGTAAATATGCACCACTGTTGTGGGGAAAACAAAAAACTCATACCTGTCATAGCAGTAGTTCTCCCCTCCACCATGTGTAGTTTCTGGCACACCCATCTCGGGAGTTTGGGTATCAAAATTATTTCCGAACTTCCCAGTGGTAAACGCGACATCAAAGGGCATTCATTAGGGCTGGGCGATGTGGCAAAAAAATAAAATATTTATTCAGAATGATTGACCAAGTAACATTCTCTTTATTAACCATCTGGTTAAAAGTTCTATTCCAAATGCACACACCTGAAATGATCAACATGGTGTAAATGTAAAACAAATGACTTATTTGTTAAATATCTTTGCAGAAAATATGCACGGAATATGAAGGAAAGTCTTGTACAAACTTAGTATTTTTCTTATTTTATATTATTTATGAGCAGGGCTTGACATTAACACCCACCAACCCGCCAAATGCGGGTAGATTTCAGCTGTGGCGGGTAAGACAGCCACTCCCACTAGCCACTTTGGCGGGTTGAATATAATTTCAGCCTACAGCCAAATGAAAAATAGCCAAGATCGTCGTATCACAAAATTACAATTCAGTCACAATTCTTTATCGATTAACTTGCGGTTAGTGAAGGCGGGATAGGCGGAATCGCGCTGAATGACACACAACAGAAGCGCTCGCGTGCGCGCTTTCTCTGTTGCGCGCGATCAGTTCTCCTTGCGCCTGAATACACGCACACACAGATGTCAAAATGCATCGTGTGGAGTATCTCGTGTGAATACAGTCGGCTATGGCTTACGGCTAAGTGGGTAAAAACTGGGTATGTGTCAGTATATGACGTCCATGCATTCAGCAACCTCTCTGTCATTAATGTTAATCAAACATCAAAAAATGTTAAATAAGTGTATACATGCTAAATAAACATATGTATCTGAAAATTTTTTTTCAATTACTAGGCTATTTGTAATTTGCTTCTTTGTTCTTTTTATATAGCCTAACAAAAATAACTGTACATACCTGATATATACAATGTATAGTCTTGATTTGGGTGGTCAGTCTGCATTTGTAAGTTTGAAAGGGTTTTAAATCTTGTAAATCAAGTAAAATGACTCAAAATCAAGTAATTTAAGCATGCCAGAGTCAACTTTAATCATATAAAATGTAATTCCCCAACAGCAAAATTGTGGCCAGTGAAAATGCTGAGTGGCTAGTAACTTTGGAAAACCACTAGCCACATTGGCTGGTGAGCAAAAAAGTTGATGTCAAGCCCTGTTTATGAGTATACAGGATTTAGTATTTTCTTAGCCAAAAAGTAATAACACCAGTAATAGGCTGTTATCAGAAAATAACAGCACCTTTCAGCCTGCCATCATGCAAACATGAAATATCAAACACAGAGTAGAAGTTCTTTACAGGTTTTTGCATTTCATTGCGTTATTTTTCCTATTGTTAGGTTTTGTGGACGTGTTGCACTCGTGTCTCGCGTCTTTTGCAGTGTCACACCTATGAAACGGCATTCTAAAAATGTGGCGGTCACGTTAAAGAAAAGTTCAACTCGCGTTTAATAACTTTGCTTTTTTTCCCCATTCCACTGCCCGCATCTAATTTTTTTTTTTTTTTTTTTTTTAAGGCGATAATGCATTTCTAAGTGAACAGCCGCTTAAGACTAGTGATGTGTTCTATGTTTGTAGAGCGCCACATGAGAGCGGTTAATCAGGCGTGCCAACATGTGGTCGGATCCTTTTCTTAACAGTTATTGTTGTATTGTCAATTATCTAATTGTAACGTTTGCTAACATTTGTATTCAAAATCACGATTTCACAATTTAAAAATCATAAAATCGAGGCAAAACATTAAAATCGAATTAATCGAAGAAATCTGAAAGCCTAGCCCTAGCATTCACGTGCAATTTTTACCTATTTACGATACTGTTTACGTTCACTTGAGACCTAACCAAGGACGTTTACTAGGATATTCGCTAAGACTGGCGTTTTGACAGTTTTGTGTGAAATTGTCCATTCAAGTGCAAGACGACGTGAAAGAGAACTCAATTTAGTTTTTGCCTGCTGTCTGAGACGTGTGAATTTCTATGTGTGAACAAAACTTCTCACACAGCATGCGAGTACTGAATTGAGTTCTTTTACATCTTCTTGCACTTGAATATTTAAACTGGCAAGGCTTAAGAACACGTGCAAATGATAAACTTCAACTGTCCGGAACGTCTTTAACAATGAAGCACTGAATGTTTAAGGACCCCGTTGTAACATTGCACAAGGTAAATAAGAGGTTGACATTTAGTTGAGAAGACGAAATGATTCATGTTAATCAGATATTATGTTTTTTTGCGAAAATAAATATGGAAAAATTGATTTGTGGCTTTTGAGAATCAATATCGAATCGACTACATTTAAAAAAAAAAAAAAAAAAAAAAAAAAAAAGATTAATCAAAAAATCTTATTTTTTTGCTCAGCCCTAGTCCTTCACATTAAGCTATTGAATGGCTTGTGAAGACTTAATAAAATTAATCTATTTATTTTTATATATTTATATATTTTATATATTTAATTATATTTAATTAATATAGTGCACAAAAACATTTATGGTTTACTTGAATGAGCAAATCTTGAATATTTTTGTTATTTTAGTCCCCCCCCCCCCCCCCCCCTTATTTTTTAATTTTTTGTTACTTTTAATTATTTTTATTTTTTGAGAAGTTGCAAGCAAAGATCAGACAAAACTATGTTGTGGTCAAATGCAAATGTGGGTTGATTATTGCATAGAGCACATTTGTGCTACTCTTTGTCTCAAAGCCAACGTTGAAGCGATGGAGTTGTGCACTGACAGTACTGCTCTTTCCACCTTCATAAATAATCCAGTTGTTTGTGGCTCACTATGGATATGGTCTCAATTCATAGTCTATTTTGGGCAGCAGTATTCTCAGATCTCCACAGCTTTTGTATTTGTCTGTTATTCAGTTGGCAATCACAGAGACTGTTTACCCCATAAACCACAAACTGGTATTTTTAACCCAGTCTGACATGATGCCCAGCAGTGAACACATTGAGAATTTGGCTTCCTTTCAATTCATGAGTTCAACACTCACACAACCAAGGAGATTCATTAGTGTGCCACAAGTTTTGACAAGACATAATTACGTTATTAATTAACTAATGAATATTTGTTCTGTAAAGTAATTGTTTCTGACTTATTTCTTAACTTGTTTTAATAATGTGAAAACGATTAACATTGTCATTCAAAATGTAACTTAAAAAATTAATATCGCCACCAGAATTGTAATCTTTTGACTTTATATTTATGTACCATTTTGAAGGGGTATATTATAAAGAATAATACAAGTCTGGCATTGAAACAGAATTGAACATTCTGGTTCTGTTAGAATATGTAATGCATAATAGATAGGTTTGCAATATATAATTGATTTAAACTTAACTCAGACCAAAGTAGTAATAATATTTAATGTAATGTCCTTTTATGTTCAGTTCAGTTATGTTCAACATAACATCATTTAAATGTTTCAAGGTGAAGTGTGTAGATTTCACTTTTTGTCACATTTGTATGAAAACCAGAATTTTATCCATTGCCACTACCTTTGAGTGTTCTTATATAGGCCATGACGTAGCATTGAATCAGGTCACTCGACTTGAGTTGACCTGCGAGCGCGCTCTAAAGTCTGAGGAGGAGGATGGGCGGCAGTTGTCATACTGTTAGCAGAGAGGCAGCCTTTGGAATACTGCAGCTCTTCAGAGCTCTTAGTCACCCAGCGTCTCTCTCTTCATCCTCAGGTTCCTTAACCTTCAACAGCTCCACCCCCTCCAAACCCACAGATGATGTCACCTCTAATGGCTCCGCCCCCAGCAGTAAAGAATACAACCGGCAACTCACTGCGCTGAACTGCTCCGTACGCGACTGGATCACCAAACACGTCAACGACAACCCCCTGTGTGACCTCAACCCTATCTTCCGTGATTATGAGCGACACCTGGCCAGCATCGAGAGGAAATACGGCAGCGGCACGTCAGACGGTGAGGTGGAGAAGCGGCTTCTGTCAAGCACGGCAGCAACTTCTGCCTCCAGTTCTGCTGTGAGCGCATCTGTCAGCGGTGCAGCACCGCAGCCCTTCTCGTTTAAAGACAAGGATGATGCCGCTGCAGACAAACCAGCAGCTGCGGCTCCTCCGGGCGTCTCCTTTAATTTCGGCCAGAAGGTGGACAGCGCTGTGCTTGGAGCGCTGGCGTCCAGTGGAGCGCCGTCTTTCTCCTTCTCCTCCTCTTCCTCCTCGTCCTCAGGCGTGTCTTTGTTTGGATCAGCGGTCAGTAGTGCCAGTCCTGCGGTGTCATCCTCTCTGAATGCGGCCAGCAACAGCCAGACTGCAGGTATGTGAGCAGCGCAGAGTGTGTTCACTTATTCACTGATAGTTTAGTGTTTAGTTTAATTCAGGGCAGCTTTCTGTTTCATTTCAGTCTAGTAGAATATAGTGTTTATTTGGTCCTTTTTTTTTTTCTTGATATATTAGCTGTTTGAGTTATAAGGAAAATGTGTAATGGTGCATTTCAGTTGAAATATGGGAGAAAAAGGGGTTATTCTTTCTGTAGAGATTCTGCAGAAATGGACACTGTTTAACAGACTTGCAGAACATCATTCATCCCCTAACATAAATAATGTTTATACAATAATTTGATGATCTGATTTCAAATAGTTTATCAGATTTTAAAACTCTAGGTTTGACATAAAGTGGTTTTAAATAAATATTAGAATAACACATTTTTAAAAACTTCCCAATTTTGCACAGCATTTTTCTTTTGAAGTATATGCAAATTGAAAGCTGTAAATAATGTAAAAGCATGAATGTACAGCATTTAATGTGTGCAAAAATATATATTGGTTTTCTTTTTATTTCAAGCCCTTTTTTTTTATGTTAGTAATGAAGTCAACACCATTATTCAGTATTCTGCACAAAATACGGATGTGCATAAATAATAGTCATGAAAAGGTCATGAAACTATAGTGTTGTCACAATACCAAAATTTTGACTTCGATACGATACCTAACTTATACAGTACAGTCCAAAAGTTTGGAACCACTAAGATTTTTATTGTTTTTAAAAGAAGTTTCGTCTGCTCACCAAGGCTACATTTATTTAATTAAAAATACAGTAAAAAACAGTAATATTGTGAAATATTATTACAATTTAAAATAACTGTTTTCTATTTGAATATATTTTACAAAGTAATTTATTCCTGTGATGCAAAGCTGAATTTTCAGCATCATTACTCCAGTCTTCAGTGTCACATGATCCTTCAGAAATCATTCTAATATGCTGATTTGCTGCTCAATAAACATTTATGATTATTTTCAATGTTGAAAACAGTTGTGTACTTTTTTTTTCAGGATTCCTTGATGAATAGAAAGTTCAAAAGAACAGCATTTATCTGAAATACAAAGCTTCTGTAGCATTATACACTACCGTTCAAAAGTTTGGGGTCAGTAAGAATTTTTATTTTTATTTTTTTTAAAAGAAATTAAAGAAATGAATACTTTTATTCAGCAAGGATGCATTAAATCAATCAAAAATGGCAGTAAAGACATTTATAATGTTACAAAAGATTAGATTTCAGATAAACACTGTTCTTTTGAACTTTCTATTCATCAAATAATCCTGAAAAAAAATATTGTACACAAATATTTTGTACAATTGTACACATTAAATGTTTCTTGAGCAGCAGATCAGCATATTAGAATGATTTCTGAAGGATCATGTGACACTGAAGACTGGAGTAATGATGCTGAAAATTCAGCTTTGCCATCACAGGAATAAATTACTTTGTGAAATATATTCAAATAGAAAACAGTTATTTTAAATTGTAATAATATTTCACAATATTACTGTTTTTTACTGTATTTTTAATTAAATAAATGTAGCCTTGGTGAGCAGACGAAACTTCTTTTAAAAACATTAAAAATCTTAGTGGTTCCAAACTTTTGGACTGTACTGTATATCACGATACCGATACTTAAACGATACTATGGCAAAAACCTAAAACAGCAGGAAAAGTAAATAAATAACATATGACAGAACTTCTTTCTTCACCAGTGTTCAGGCTGATAATTCTGGATTTGAGCTTCATTGCTGTGAAGTTAGAGTTAAACATTAAAAATTATATTAAATCTATTATTTTCAAGCTCAATAAAATTGTAAATTATTTGCTGTTATGCTTTTTTGCTGTTTTTTTTTTTTTTTATATACATGTAGGTGTTTTTGACAGTAAGATTATTGTAAAAATTAGATTACTGTAAATACTTAGAGCAATGTTATTAAAGCATAAATTGGTTTAAAATAACTATATACACTTCACATATTTATATATTTTTAAATTAATTTTATTTTTGCAACCAGATATCACTTATTAAACTTAGACACCTCTTTGCGGAGGTCTGCTTGCACGAGTAAAATAAATAAATAACACTCATTTAATGTTTGAGAGCATAAACATAATGCTGGTATCACATTCACTAACCTGTCGCTCTTTAAATTCTCGGGATGTTTGACAGCAATATGCTTTTGAATCCCTTCGCTTGCGTTATTTTATAACATCTTTTGCAGACGGGCTTTGTGGTGTCCGTGGGCTTGCCCTGACTGTCGGCAATGTAAGCAAAATAATGCCATATTTCGCTTCGTGCATCTGCTTTCTCAACAATTTGTGGACGGTCTGCAAGAGCACCCGTATTTGCAACCATACCTCTCGTTTCGTCACCATAAAAGTCGTGCGCAGTTGAGAGGAATAAACACGCGCTCAATGTGCCTTTAGAAGCAGAGCGCTGCACGCACACTGCCCCCTGCTGTCGCACTTTAGGAAATACAGCTGGCACTCAAAGTACCGGTACTAATAAAATGAAGAACCGGACCGTTTTTAAAAGCAGGGTATCGCGATACCTTTCTAGTACCGGTATATTGTTCAACACTACATGAAACACGAATATCTTTTTCGAGATGTTAATAAGATGTTTCAAGATGAAACACTAAAATAGTCACTCAATTATGGGACTTTTTCCTCTTAACACCGTGTCCTAACCAGACGTGACGCGACGACATGCGATAAAAGGTATCTTTTCCATGTTAATCAGTTTTTGTCCTAACCAGCCGCGACACACGATGATTCTATTTTAGAAACGGTTTCTATTTCTCCGTGATTTCGCGGCTGGAACAGCAACACATAGTATGGCAATGATAATATCAGGTACTGTTTATGTGCTTTATTTAATGATAAAAGCGTCTAATGTGAGTTTGAATATCATTCTTTGTTCCCAGCTTTTTAGCTGTAATGAAAACAACACTGGCTAATTCACCTCAGATCTTGAAAATCAATAAATGGGCACAAGAACGTTCACACTGTCAACTCAAACATGCGAACAAACAAGTGTATTCTATGACAAAGATCAGTTCAGTCACTCCGTAATGTCCGTATGTACTTGAAATAATGTTTAAATGATATAATATTTATGAATTTTACTATGTACTTGCCCATTTCATTGTGTCTGCTGTGCTCTTGCCAAGAGAGCCCTCCCACACTCTCTTCTGATTGGCTGTTTTTTATTGATTTTATCGCTTCTCTTGGCGTCGCGTCTAGTGTGGACAGTCAAATTGCTCGTTGCTGGAATCTTATCGCATCTGGTTAGGACACAGTGTACGGCAGGAACACACCAAGCTGATGGCCGGCTAAGTTTTCTCAGTGTGTTCTGCACCGTCGGCTGAAGTTTGTTCTCGTCGGGTTTTTTCGGCCGATTCGACATGTTGAATTGGCGTCGGAGCTTGTCGGTCAGTGGGGCCATCTGATCATTCTGATTGGCTGTTCAGCTACTGCCACCTGCTGGTTCGGACAGGCATTTCATCTTGCGCAGGCGCAGAACGGACGTGCTACTTGGCCGTCGGCTGTCGAGCGTCGGTTTGGTGTGTCAGGGCAACTTTGGACCGAGACGCTGCCGACGTGAGCCAACCCCACAGTTTGCTTTCGTCGCCACTAGTTCGTTGGCTTCATGTGTTCCTGTCTTTACTTGAAATCTAAATGTCATATGGATGGGAGGTGTATGTTTTCAGTATCCACTAGCTAAATCTTGTGTATTTTGGTACAGTGTTCATCCTTGAGGGAAGATTACACATTCAAGATGCACTTCACGTCACTGACAGTTTGAATTGTTAATGAAATTGTCTACGTCAGTTAGAACTTGCAGATGACATGTTGCTCTCACTGAACACATTTCTAACAAGAATATTCAGGATTAGTGCAGAAATGCTGATAATGAATATAATTGTTTTTAGTCCAGAAGTCGGACTCATATTTAGAGTATCAGGCAGCAGTAACATACTGATGTGAATTTACTGTGCTCCCTTCTGTTTTAGATGAAAATGGAGAAGAATCAGAGGAGCCGCCTGTTCCTGTGGTGAAAGAGATCAAAGAGAAAGACGCTTTCTACTCCAAAAAGTACATATCACGTACCTCTCACTCGATCTTTAAACAACACCTGCATCTCTCGTATATGTTATGCTTCAAAACGATCTTTCCGCAGGTGTAAGTTGTTTTATAAGAAGGACGGAGAGTTCAAGGAGAAGGGGGTCGGAACACTGCATCTGAAGATGGTGGCTGAGAGCAAACTTCAGCTGTTAGTGCGAGCCGACACCAATCTGGGTAAGTGTTTGCTTCAGCCGTGTTATAAATACATCAGTCAACTATATCAAGATACAGATTTGTCTAAGAACCTTTTTCAGGCTGATAATATTGATGATGAATGTTCAGGTTCTGTTAATTATGAGATGGCAATTGTGTAATATAAAGTCACAAATGCAAGAGATAATCACAGTGATTATAATCACCTCAATGGTGCTTTATCATATTAAGTATGAAATAAAGATGCGGTTAGATAAGAGGTACATGGTGTGTTTATGTTGGACAAATGAAGATCTGGATCCCCCTGCAGGACATTTCATTAAATGCAGTCATCTAGCTTGTAGTTTAAAGGGTTAGTTCACCCATAAATGAAAATTCTGTCATTAATTACAGATTAATTACAACATTGACAGCCTACACAACTACCATTTTCAACCCCAGAAAGGCAGTAAAGACATCATTAAAGTAATCCACATCACTCTAGTGGTTTAACCTCAATTTTATGAAGTGACGAGTGCTTTGTTCACGCAACATCTGCAACATAACGTATGCATTGTGGTGCACTTGTAAACGCGAATTATATTAATATTTTGTAAAGTTGATTTTTTTTTTTTGGCGTGCAAACAAAGCACTCACGTCTCCATAAAATGGAGGTGTCTTTACTACCTTTCTGGGACTTAAAAGTGGTAGTTGCGTAGACTGTCAATGGAGGATTTTCATTTTTAACTTAAAGTGTTAGTTCACCCAAAAATGAAAATTCTGTCATTTATTACTCACCCTCATGTTGTTCCACACCCGTAAGACCTTCATTCATCTTCAGAACACAAATTAAGATATTTTTGATGAAATGAGGCCTGCATCACCAGCAATAACACTCCCTTTTTCAATTCCCAGAATACTACTGCAAACATATTTAAAACAGTTCATGTGAGTACATTGGTTCAACTTTAATATTATGAAGTGACAAGAATACTTTTTGTGCACCAAAAATAACAAAATAGCGACTTTATTCCATAATATCTAGTGATGGGCGATTTCAAAACACTGCTTCATGAAGCTTCAAAGCTTTACGAATCTTTTGTTTCGAATCAGTGGTTCGGAGTGCCAAAAATCACATGATTTCAGTAAACGAGGCATCTTTACGACATAAGTGTTTTGAAACTTCAATGGTTCACGTGACTTTGGCAGTTTGATACACGCTCTGAACCACTGATTCAAAACAAAAGATTCCTAAAGCTTCGAAGCTTCATGAAGCAGTGTTTTGTTGCCAGCACTAGTATTGTTGAATAAAGTTGCTATTTTATTTTTGGCACACAAAACGTATTATTGTCGCTTCATAACATTAAGGTTGAACCACTGTAGTCACATGAACATGTTTTAAATTTGTCTTTAGTAGTTTTCTAGGCATTGAAAAAGGGAGTGTTATTGCTGGCGTTGCAGGCCTTACTGAGCCATCGGATTATTTATTTTATTTTTTTATTCGAATTAATCGAAAAAATCTGAAAATTGTATAAACACACATGTAGAAATTGCTGTTTTTTTTATTATTTTGAATGTTTGTGGTTGAAATAATGGTTCCTCTGGTTTAAAAATTATTATTATTTTTTTGTCACTTTCAGATAATACATCAATTTTAAGAGAGAAATCAAATAATCAGAAAGATTTAGTTCTGATTCAGCTTTAGTTTATACACAAAACAGATATGATGTGTTTGTGCTTACTGGCTCTTCTGGTTCTTCATAGGGAACATCTTGCTGAACATCATGGTGCCCTCTTCCATGCCCTGTTCACGAACTGGCAAAAACAACGTGATGGTGGTGTGTGTGCCAAACCCTCCGGTGGACGATAAGAACCCCAGCACACCCGTCCCGGTGCTCATCCGCGTGAAAACGGCAGAGGACGCAGACGAACTGCATCAAATCCTGCAAGAGAAGAAAGCCTAAAGCATCGTCCACCCTCGTTCTTACATGTTTGACTGAGCGTGCCTCGCACGACCCACGCATTTACTCTGTCTGTCTGATCTAGAACTGTTCTTTTGCGTCCCGTTAATCGTTTAGAAGAGTGATGGAAACCAATCGGTTCACCTACTGTGAAGTCACTCGTGGTCCTACTGTAAATGCTGCTCATTGTATCAGATGGTTGAGAAGTCGATCAATAATGACAGCGGCCACTTGTTAGAGCAAAGACACGAGACTGGATTCATCGACATTCCTTTGAGTTTTAATTTAGCTGCTATTTAAGGAATTCTTCGAGGTTTAGACAGAGCCAACTGTTTTAAGTGCATTTTGATTTGTTTTTAATTCGGACTCATTTTTCAGAGGCAAGCATGTGTAAGATCTTTTTTCCCATTCTTGCTGGAGGAGTCATTTAGAGGTCAGTATTACAACATTGAAGATCTTGATAATTTTTTTTTTTTTTTTTTTTTTTTGGATATGCATCAGATGATTTCCACTGCTCTAATCAAAAATAATCCCCACAGTTCTTCATAGGAGGAAGTGATCAGATATACCTAGTTATTTTTTATATGGCTCATTTTCTCACAGTACTTGCTGTGATGGTATTTATTTTGGTTGAGGGCATGTGTGGATGTTGTTGTGTACATTGAATGACCTGATGTATGTAAACCACAGAACTGCTGAGGTTGAGAATGAATGCTGGCTTTTTGGCAATCTGTCCTGAAGATGACCTCTGGAAGTTTTGTTTTTTTCCTGTAAGTGGCCTTTTTACTGCCTTACACAGTGAGGTATGTGTTTAAAGTGTTGAGCAGCACTCGATCTACCTTAAATTCATTTACTGGTGAATAAATCAACTGAACCTGACAAATGACTCATTTCATTTCCAGCACACTCATGACAATGGACAATTGGCACAAATGGATGTCCCACTTACTGAATTAAACAATTAAAATTATACAAGTGTCATAATTGAGTCAGACATACATACTTTTTTTTTTATTATTTTTTTATTACATATAATACCATTCAACCTTCGACCTTCATATTCCCACCAATTTAAAAGAATGGAACAACAAACCAACACTGGGTCGCAAACTAATTATTAGTACTAAATGTCATTATTTACTTGCCTTCATTTTATTCTAAAGCTGTGAAACACAAAAGGACTTTTTAATAAATGATTTTGGTGATCACTGACCATTTCATAGACAAAAAAAAGAATCTTGTAAGCAAGAAAGACCGTCATGAGTGTGATGAAACAACGGCAATTTATTTTTGGGTGAACTCTCTCTCCAAGTTGTATCTGCAACCATATTACTCATTCTGGCAGTTCTAGAAAATATTAAAATTATAAATCAGCTATTTAGACCCCAAATATCAGAAACAGGGTTGTAAACCTTATTAAATAAGTTTAATATAACCATTTATGTAGTGTTTGATAGTATAGATCCTTGTTTTTATACATTTAGAGGATTAACATGTTCTGAAAGTTACTTACACTGACGTTTGGTAAATAACTAGCCTTTTACTATGACAGCTGATGATTTGCATTATATTGCCAAAAGTTTTGGGATGCCTGCCTTTATGTGCACATGAACTTTATTGATATCCCATTCTTAATCCGTAGGGTTTAATATGGAGTTGGCCAACATTTTGCAGCTATAACAGCCTCATCTCTTCTGGGAAGGCTTTCCAAAAGATTTAGGAGTGTGTTTATGGGAATTTTTTCACTAGAAGCGCATTTGTGAGGTCAGGTAGTGATGTTGGCGAGAAGGCCTGGCTCGCAGTCTCCGCTCTAATTCATCCCAAAGGTGTTCTTTCGGGTTGAGGTCAGGACTCTGTGCAGGCCAGTCAAGTTCCTCCACACCAAACTCGCTCATCCATGTCTTTATGGACCTTGCTTTGTGCAGTCATGCTTGGAACAGGAAGGGTCCATCCCCAAACTGTTCCCACAAAGTTGGGAGCATGAAATTGTCCAAAATGTCTTGGTATGCTGAAGCATTAAGAGTTCCTTTCACTGGAACTAACCCCACACCATAATCCCCCTCCACCAAACATTACATTAGGCACAATGCAGTCAGGCAAGTACCGTTCTCCTGGCAACTGCTAAAACCAGACTCGTCCATCGGATTGCTAGACAGAGAAGTGTGATTCGTCACTCCAAAGAACACGTCTCCACTGCTCTAGAGTCCAGTGGTGGTGTGCTTTACACCACTGCATCCGACGCTTTGCATTGCACTTGGTGATGTAAGGCTTGGATGAAGCTGCTCGGCCATGGAAACCCATTCCATGAAGCTCTCTACGCACTGTTCTTGAGCTAATCTGAAGGCCACAAGGAGTTTGGAGGTCTGTAGCTATTGACTCTGCAGAAAGTTGGCAACTTCTGTGCACTGTGTGCCTCAGCATGAGTTGACCCCGCTCTGTGATTTTACGTGGCTTACCACTTAGTGACTGAGTTGCAGTTGTTCCCAGTTGCTTCCACTTTGTTATGATACCACTAACAGTTGACTGTGGAATATTTAGTAGTGAGGAAATTTCATGAATGGACTTATAGCACAGGTGGCAGCCTATCACTGTACCACGCTTGAATTCACTGAGCTCCTGAGAGCGACCCATTCTTTCACAAATGTTTGTAGAAGCAGTCTGCATGCCTAGGTGCTTGATTTTATACACCTGTGGCCATGGAAGTGATTGGAACACCTGAATTCAATGATTTGGAGGGGTGTCCCAATACTTTTGGCCATATAGTGTATGTTGTATGATCAAGCACAAAAAAGATTCAATTGAAGTGCTGCCCCCTTGTGTTTTTGTGAGCATCACTCAAGTGTAGCCTTCAAACCCACTGCAGTTCAGCGGTCCGTCAAAATATTCAGGAATATTACATAATTTGTAAATGAGTGAGTCCTGCAGTAACTTCCAAAATGTCCTCATTGCATAACAGTAATATTATTTTTTGGTAATTATTAAAATTAAAATATGTTTCACTACAATGAATTGACATGAACAAAATCACATTGAATTCAACAGTTTAGTAGTCAATGAGCTAGTTTGAAAGGATCAGCTAGACTCACTGACTAATCTTTTTTTTTTTTAAGTGCAAATTTGTATAATTAGTGAAACTTCAACTGTGATGGATATGTATGTACACTAGTGATGGAAGAAACGAAGCTTTTTAAATCTCTGAATCATATGAACCAATTGCATTGCAAAACGATTCACTGTTTCGAAGCATTCAAAACAACAGGCTGCTCAAAATAAAATGTAAATGCAAAACTCAGCCCAAACGCCTTTTATAAACTAACTGCAAATGTTTCACGAGAGTATTTATTAAATGTAATCTACAAATAATTAAATACAATTAAATTGGTAACAAATTATGTAAAATATTTAAAATTTGTGTTCTTTTATTAGTGTAATGCTTGGTTTGCTGAAATTTATAGTAATATTTCCAATATTATTTAGAGGTCTAGTTTCAAGTATAATTCTTTTGAATTTTAATTCTTAAAGGTGCTCTATGTAAGTTTTTGGCTGTACTAAAGCATAAAAATACCATATGTTTGCAGATATTTATTAAACATGCTCAGTTCACATATTCGTTTCTCTGAAAACCATTGCTACAGCCAGTTATTTCACTTTGGAATTTGCGTTCCGTGTCTGAATTTCTGTTTTTGTTTTGGTCTGTGCAAGACGGCACATTGCCAATTTAACCAATGGTATTTCGTCACCCAGGGTTGCCAGTTGGCGGAAAACACATGCAGCGAATTGCAGCCATGGATGCCAGCGAACAAACTGAGTCAGAGATCGCAGATTCTACACGACCTAAAAAGCCTCAGCATCCATCTAAAAATCTCTATGAATGAGAGCATATTAAAACACAATATCAACTCATCATAAATCAATAAATCAACTAATTATCTTACAGTGTGGAAGTCTCCTCGGCTTCCAATGTCAATTGAGCTCGCTCCTGTTGCGTGTCTTCAAACTGGCAACCCGCGACAGCATCAAGTCTGAGGAGGAGGGGGTGGGACAAACAATATTTTGAATTTGGACTGCAGTACCCATTTCAACCACTAGCTGTCATTCTTACACAGAGCACATTTAAAGGATTAGTTCACTTTGAAATAAAAATTAGCCCAAGCTTTACTCATCCTCAAGCCATCCTATGACTTTCTTCTTTCTGATGAACATAATAGCTGAAATATTAATAAATATCCTGACGCATCATAGCTTTATAATGGCAGTGATACGGGTCAATGATTATGAGCTCAGGAAAGTACATCCATCCAACATAAATATGTGCTCCACACTGCTCCGGGGGGTTAATAAAGGCCTTCTGAAGCGATGCGTTTTTGTAAAAAATATCCATATATAAACAAGTTATGAAGTAAAATATGTCGCTTCCGCCAGACCGCCTTTCATATTGAAGTTACGAAGAAAGTGTAAACAGGCGTCACGTCGGTTACACTTTTTCCATAAGTTGAATAGGGAAGGCGTAGGACGTAGCGTAAGCTTTGTGAACTGCTACACTTCTGCGTACGTTGAATACGGAAGGTGGCTCATGCGGAAGATAGATATTTTACTTCATTTTCTGCATCGCGAAAATCATAGGGCCCTAATTATCCCTTCACATTTTCCACGAATTTGTGTGATATCCGACAAAACACTTTTGGGCAAAAAAAATTCAACAAGAACTTTTTTATGTGTATTTTCATAAAGATGTACAGAAAAGGTGTGTATATATATTCCCAACATAAATATGACAACATGCACATTTACTGCTGAATTACCACTTGATACAAAAGCGCATGTAAAGCGTTTAACAAACTTGGACTTCCTTAAAAACAGCTTTCCACTGAAGCTTCACACCTACAGCAAAAAAAAGAGAAAGAAATAAAACAGAGGTCTAGGGTCTTAAAATAGTTTGAACAACATCTTCAAAATGCTGCTGGCAGATCTCCCTATTAAATATCAAATGGATATTAAAGCTGTCGGATCAGTTATTACATTCAGCTGACACACACACACACACATACAAAACAAAGTAATACTGACACTTTGGGTTGGCTAAACATGTTCAACTCCAAAAGCCCTTTAGTGCAAAAGAGTCTTCAAAACTGAAACTCGAAGACAACCGTCACCAAACTCGAAGAAATCACAGCGGAGGAAAAAAAAGCAGTGTCACATTTAAGGACATTTAAGTGTCTTTGTGGACGGAGATGTTTCCGAGAACTGTGCTCAGGTGGTGTCGTCATCCTTCTACCAAGTCCTAAAATGGCATCCGAAACGTGCCAGAGTCCTCTCAGGAGATACGTCGTGTTCACTAGTATTTGGATATCATAAATCCCCTCGAACACATCAAGTAACAGACAATCGTGTAGGTAAAGGAGGACGTTTGCTGGACATCTGTGATTCATTAGCAATGGGGTATCAAAAGGATGGCGTGTGTAATATATTAGCTGGTTAGCGATGTATTAAGGCCTAGAGCTGCGAGGAAACGTCCTTTGGAAAATATACTATGCACAAAATCAGCAATATCGTGAAACCTACGAGTGTCTCTCTTGAGGGAGGGAGGAAGGGAGACGGCTGTGGTCGGTACATTTCACTGAGTATCTAAGCAGCAGTGTATTTACAAGAACGACATTCGTTTATTGTGTTTCATTTCCCTTTCGCTTATCATGGTCTAGTGCCACTTTAGTTCCAGGTCTCGAGCCGCTCTGGAGGATGTCTCGCTGAAGAGCAGGTGGAAGAGGCACTTCTTGATGGAGTTTGTTCCCTTTTCCTCTTCTCGGTCACCGTTGCGTACTGTTCGTAGTTTTTTTGGTTATCTGTCCAGATGCCAGATGGCAGTTCCTCGAGGGCCTGATGTGAGGAGGCACTTGGTAACTGTTTTTGAGGAGTCTGGAAATGCTATGTCATCAAAATGGGCTTTTGTCTCACCTCCAGAATATCTAAAAAGGAAACATTAAAGAAACATTGCAATTACTGTTCAAGGCTAACGTACAGAAAATAAGCTTGTTTATGTATGGCAAGCTGTTTTAGCATAAAATGTTCCCAGCGTTACTCGTCGTACTAGTAACAATTCAGTTAGAGAGCTCTCCAATTCTTACTATTAACAGTACCTGTGGTGATACGATGCAAAGGAAGAGTCACATAGGTGAGATGAGAATACAGCAGAAAATACTCCTCTTTTCTGTTCAGCTTGAGCCAAGAACCCACCAGCGAGCGGCCAGTCCCTGATAAAGAGCGGGAGCGCAGGTTTGTAGTGTTGCACAGGTCTGAGGAGAGAGGAAAGAACCTTCAATTTTACTTTAGATGGGATAAAAAACCCTGAGACCTTCACCGTTGCAAAAAAAGAAATGTTTTTTCCCCATTAAAACTGCAATTTTTTTAACCCAGGGCCATTTGACTATAAAATTACACAATATTTGCAAATAGGCATTCAGTGTATCGGCAACGCTTCAAATTTTACATTTTTACCAATTTTTACTAGATTGTGCCATATTTTCAAATATGGCATATAAAAGAAATACTCACTTTATTTGTGTTTTCTGCTTATGCATATTATAGTCTATTATAGAGTCAATTGGAAAAATAATGCAGCTATAAATGTGTGGGTATGTTGGTAAGGATGTCAGAGTGTAGTTTGCATGTTTTTACTGAAAATTTAATGTGTGTAATTAGTTTAAAAGAAATTATATCGTACTGGCAATCAAAAATCCCACTCCATGTATGAGTCACACCCTTGGCAGGGTCATAGGGCCATGTGAAAACCATGAAAAAGGTCAAAGAAGGTTAATGAGCTTTTCTTTTTCACCCAAACACACATCTTAACCCTTGATTGCACTTTTTCACTTGTTATTGTTTTTGTATGGAGATAAAAGGTACGCTTGAATTTGAAGTAGAAGTTCAGAAGCCCCTAAACACATTGTTTTAGTTTTCACCACAAGAAAATACTGATTGTTTAGTCTGGTAGATTTTATACAAAGTTTGAGTTCACACAGGTGTCCTCACAGCCAAACCTATAAATATGTGGTGCTTGAGGGGTTGATCATTTCATTGTTTGCAAGATGAAGAGACGTTACTCAGCAGAGGAGCTAGTGTTGCCCACTGACAGTGAGCACACAGGTGCATTAGAAGCTGAGGATGTAAAGAAATTGATTTGTAAAGCGTTAAAATTATGAAAATTAATGAACGTTTGGTAAGTATGAATAGAAGAGATGCTGATAAAAAAAAAAAACAGTCAGTGAAAGTGGAAAAAAATATTAATATATAATATTTCTATGACAGTTTTTTGGCATGGACATTTTTGTCCATTATGGACCTAAGTGTTAGTTTTTGTAAAAAAATCTGACACTACATAAAAAATATAAATGCCTCAAAATTAATGTTGTTGTTCTTCATTGATACACCCAAGAATCTAATAAGCAAAGAAAAAAAAAAATCTGCTTAGCATTTAGTTTATGAAAATAAACTACAATTTTTAATTTTTTCATAAAAAAACACCTATGGCATTATGTAAACAAACCAGCATTTAAAGGGTTACAGTTCTTAAAATTAATGAATGTTTGGTATCTATGGATAGAACAGATGCTGGTTTAAAAAATTGACCAGTGAAAGTGGAAAAAAATATTAATAAATCATATTTTTATGACAGTTTTTGGACATGGACATTTTTGTCCATTTTGCACCTATGTGTAACTTTTTTTTGAATGCACAAGGGTTAAAACCCACTATAACTCTACAACTGTGTGATCCGTGAAGGTACAATACATCGCTCTGACAAATCAACAAACATGGCCGCCAGCAGCGTTTTCTCAATGTAAATGACAGATGAGGGATTTAATACTAATGTTGTCCACTAGAGGAAGCCACTGGATAAGAATATATAATCTCTTTCCATCAATTTAAATTCCTGAATATTTCCTCGTTTCCTTTTTGAAGTCAGTTGTCTCTTTTAGAACGGTCATGTGTTTTTTTAAATCTGGTTCATCAAAGTATTAGTGAAGATTCTACACTGCTGTCTTTGCAGGACAAACACACAATATCTATCACTAGCCGCTTTTCCACTGTCGGGCCAGTGCGAGCCAGGGCTAACAGCGTGCCGGGCTGGGCCTGTGGCCACAGACCTTAGGCACTGAGGCCAAAATCAAGTTGCGTTTCCACTGTTGGTCCGCTAGCTCCGCAGCATTGATCTAAAAACCGTACTTAAACACACCTCCCTTGATCAAACATCACACAACCCAACCCATTTCAGCGTGTAGACCATCACCTGACTACGATTAGCTCCGCCTTTCACCTCAACCACGCCTCAAGCCCCAGCTGGCCCGCTTTGGACCAAGGTTTTCGGCGGGCTGAAAAACCCGTGCCTTTGGCACCGAGGAAGCACCGAAGAGACACAATCAAGCCCCGGAAGTGACAGTGGAAACGCGACCAGCCCTGGCACGCACTAGCACGCCCGCCTTTGGCCCGGCAGTGGAAACGCGGCTATTGTCTACATGAGCTATTGGTGCTTAGACCCCAATAATCGCAGCTTGCGGCTATATTAATATGTTATTGTTTTCGTGGTGCTTTTGTGTTCTGATTTTTTAGAGTTACAATTAGCTGTAAATACACAAAATTATATAAAGTTACAGTTTTCAGATGCAGAAATTCTGTTCGGTTCTAAAATTCATTTTCAGATCGTACAAAAACTAGGCTAAAGGCCAAGTGTCCGTGTCCGTGTCCCGCAGGGAAAAAGAAGGTCATCAGAATAGTTGAACTGTGCGTTTTGGCCAATTGTAGAGACCTACTTCAATTCTTTGCTTCAGTAATTCGCAGTTTAAGACTGCAGGATATCGCCAATAGATTTTTCAACAAAAAGAAGGTTTAAAAAAAAATACAAATCTATAAAATACGCCACTAAAACTGTTCATTGTTGTTAAATGTCACTATAGTTCCAGTGTGGTTGTATACCTTCATCATCCTCCTCTCTGAAAAACTCCTCACTGTCATTCGCCGAGTGCGATTTCTTCATCTCAGCGATTCGGTTTCGGGGCACTTTCCGGCGGAGTGACGGAGAGAAGAAGGAGGGTCTGTTTCTCTCTGGGGTAGGGGGAGTGCTGAATGATGTCACCTATAAGGAAAACAGAGCTGTCATTAGAAATCTAAATGAATTAATTACATGGTACAAATATATTATATACATATATATATATACACACACACACACACACACTTGTAAAGAAAAAACCCAAATGAAGATCCAAGAGATTACTGTGGTAAACAAGTAAATCATTGACCATACAGTAAGTTGCTATAGAAATATTGTGTATATATTGTTCTATAATCACACTAAGTTTATATAAGCTGGTCTAATTTGATTCAATTTAATTTTATTATGGTCCCTACTTCTAATAAGTTTGACATTATGGAAAAATTTAGGAATTTTAGTTAAAGGTGCAATATGTAGTTTTTCGTCCACTAGAGTTCGCCTATTCAAAACAAAGGCATAGCTTGATGACACCATGTTTGAACGAGGAATCTTGGGATATGTGGTCTTCACATCACAGCCAGTGGAAAAGAACCAGGATAGGACTCGGGCAGAAATCATGTTCATGGATGCGATTAGCAAAATAGTGTTTTTCTCTGAGGCATGGTAAAGCATGGTACTCGAAAAAAAAAACAAGAAAATTTATCTAAACAATAAGGCTAAACGTGTTGAGCTATATAACAATTAGTTTTCTGTCTATAAATATATCAAAACAGTTGTTCCCTTGTCTATTAAAACATGTAATATATTAAATCGTCTTTGGCGTTTCCATGGTTTCTACAAAATAAAACCGGAAACCGAGGGTAACGCGGGTATGACGCAATTGACAGGCCACTCCTCACACGTCCCGGAGCCTTGGTTAAAATTGCAATTTCCTCACGATTTACAAATAGTTGGAAACATTTGGGATGTTGTAAGTACTCAAGTGAACAAAATATATAACACTGACCTAGTGTTTTTTGGATATTTTACTGCAAAATTCTTACATATTGCACCTTTAATTTAGGATTTTTTTGGGTTATTATCCAAATCATCTAGGTTTAAAATGAATATTGTTCAATATCACAAGATGTTTGAGACACTAGCCCCTTTCACACATACAGTCTTTAAATTACCCGTAAATTATGAGAAGTTGCAACATTACCAGTAAATTACCGGTATGATGCTGTGTGTGAAGAAAGAATGAAGATTACCGCATGTATGAGGACAGAACGTGCTGACGTAAGAAGTCTGCTTTGGGCCAATCATAAAGCTGTGTCTGAGCTGCAGGCTCTGCAGTTATAGGGCTTTATCACACTTCCACATTACAAAAAAGTGGAAGCTTCAGAAAGGAGCATAAAAATCTTGCACTGCAGCCTGTATCAATGGCTGTGCCGACAGCACGGGATTGTTGTGATTTATTTATGTAAAATTCAGCACAGATACTTCTACAGACACCAACCTCAGTTTACAATCATTAATTGAGTATTGTGAAACAAAGAAAAAAGGTATCATAATATTCGACGCATATTTCGCGATTTAAAGGGGATACCTTATTTTTATCACAGAATACAGGAATTACATATTTTCAATGCATGAGAACAAATGCACTCAGTATTTTAAATGGCAGCATGTATTTGCGAAAACCTCTGATGAATCGGGAAGAGAAAAGGGGTTGAACAGACCCTCTCGTGGAGCGGCGAGTCTTGGTCCTCTTCAGTGCCGCAGGGTGAGGTGTCTCCAGTGGGCACTCGACTCACGGCCATCTCAGCGTGACCTTTGCCCTGAGGACCCTTCATCCGCACAAACTCCATGTTGTTGTACTTGTAGAAGCCGAACGACATCCGCTGGGCCATCTTAGCAGCCACACTTACCTAGAAAGGCAAGACATACCATAAAATACACACAGAAAGCATATATATAAGATAATAAACACTTTGGACATGCAGACATGTAAGTGTACCCGGTTGTCATAGACTTTCTTGAGTGCCTCGTAGCGGATGGAGCCCTGGAAGATGACGCCCTGGAATGTGTTGCTTTTGTCACTGGCCACCAGCTCCACACAGACCATCTCACCTTCTCCAACAGTCATATCACTGAACACCTGCCCAACATACACACACCAATCACAGCCAATCACGACAATTACACCACTGCTCACTCAGAATTACTCATTATTCAGTATATAATCACCATAAATTAGGCATCATTCGAAAGCTTAAACATTTTTGAAATTGGACATTTTAGTGGGCTCCATTTCTGAGTGTGTGTGGTTATGGCTTTAATTTTATAGTAATCTTAGAATCCAAATTATTTTCTAAAATATATTTTTTGTATAAATAACATGTTTAGTTCAGTACATTTGCTTTACAGTAAACTTAAAGGTGGGGTAAGCGATATTTCAAAAACAAGTTAGTCGAACCGACACCAACAACAAACATGTAGCAAATCAGCATTAGGGGGCGCGTGACGGTCGAGGAGAGGAAACGAGGAAGAGGGAGATTTGAAGAAAGACTGCAGAAAGAGAGATGATGAGACACAATACAAAAGAGCTCAAAAAGAATATCACTGGAATGAAGGTTTACGACTGGGCAAGCGCTTTAGGACCGGCGTTAGTATTAGAAAAGCTTTCCAGTGCTGGAGAGAGCTAAGCGGGAAGGCCTGAAAACAGACATGGAGGCTGCTTTGATTCCGCTTCACATGTGAGTAACACTGGGTTTGATTGTCTGGAGCTGCTGTGCTTTTGGCGACTAACAATGAACTCTTGTTTGTATTTACTCTTGTGTACTGTACTTCCATTTTTTGTGTTTCCTAGTCGTTCGTTCATTATCTGTGCTTTATTTTTTGTGAAGCATTATTTTGATGTGCGTCAGCTGTGATAAACAGACATCCACTCGCATTGCGTGTGTAACAGTGGCCAGATAGTGAGAGTTTTGCAGTTAAACCAATGCTCACTGACGACTGATAGCGAATGAGGTGTTTAGCATCATTGTTAGTGCGCTCCTTTTCCTATTTAGCACCTAAACTTTGGAACAGTCTTCCTATCGCTGTTCAGGAAGCAGACACACTCTGTCAGTTTAAGTCTACACTAAAAACACATCTGCATATTCATAAACCATTCTCATTTCATCCTGATGTACTCGCTGGCGTCTATGCTAATATTAGTCTCTCTCTGTTTATCCCAAGGTTTGCCGCAGCCTGCCAGATCCAGGCCGTATCCAGATGAGATGAAGGACCTGCATCTAGACATGACAATAACGCAGCCCTGACGTTTCAACTAATCTATCCCCTGCGAAAGCCTCCCTCTCTTTCCTTTCCCTATGTATAGATAAAACGTTATCAAAATTATTACAGTTCGTTTAGATCCGCGGACACAACTATTTTTTCTGTATTATGCGGACCAGTAAAATAATTTGGCATATATCACTTAAAAAAAAAAAAAAAAAAAGACCAAGCTTCTGCGCACATACACACTCAAACACGCAAACCTATAGACTAAACACGTAAATGAATGGCAAGAATGCATTAAAGGCATTCATTGTTTTTTTTGTTTGTTTTTTTTCCAGTAGGAAAGGTGTAATTTAAGCGGCCCCTAAAGTAATAATTAACAATTTGAACAATGGAAATGATTCAATCAAAAACCAACTTTAGCTCGATAATAATTTTCCTATTGTCACTGTGAAGCTGCTTTGAAACAATATTGTGGCGACCAGGGCGGGCGAGAGCCGTGAGGGAACGGCGCGAGGCCGGTGACGCAAGTGATAACAAGCATCACCTGGGAGGCGCACCGGCCTTGAGTCTCTCACGGAGGAGCTCCGGGAGCATAAAACGAGGAGCGACGACCGTGAAGGACGAGAGAGGACCAGGCCTGGATATTATTTTATGTTTTATTATGTTTGTGTGGCCGGCAGACGTCCGTGAGGGTCTGCCGGCATTACTTTCATTTTGTTCTTTGTTTATTTTGGTATTAAAGTTTTGTTAAACGTTCGCTGGTTCCCGCCTCCTTCTTCCCGTATATACGAACTGCGTTACATTGGTGCAGAAACCCGGGAGGAAGGAGGGACATGCTGTCGGAGAGCCCTCGCTGCTGAGGGGGATCGCAGTGCTGCGGAGTTCGGGCAGCGCGGGAGTGTGAAGACCGCGAGAGGCTGCCCGAGGCGGTGGTGCTGGAGAGTAGAGAAAGGTGGGACAGAGAGCTCAATGCCGTGCTCCTGGGACGAGGTGGGGTGGCTGCCGTCCATGAGGGAGCGGAGGAGTCGCCGCCGTCCCCGCGGGCCGGAGCCTGCTGCCGTCCGCCATGAAGGGGAAGAGCAGGGGACGGGGGACTCGCTGCTGGCTGCCCTCAACCGGAGGAGCCAGCGCCGGCCGAGGATCGGGCCGTCCACTGAGCATCCAGTGCCACCGCATGGCACCGCGAGGAAGAGCCTCTTGGCAGGCTGAGGACCGAGCGGCAGTGTGTCGGGGAACCGGACCCAGAATTTTTTTTTCTTTTTTCCTCTCTCCCCTCTCTCGTCCTGTCGCTCCCCTTGCTTCCGTCTCCTTTCTCTCGTCTCGTCTGTCCTTACCCCCAGGTGCTGCGGCCGACGAGACAGGCCCTGGGGGGGAGTAGAGCGCAGTCTCGGGAGTACCCCCTGGCCTGCGAGGGGCGATGGGGGTATGTGGCGACCAGGGCGGGCGAGAGCCATGAGGGAACGGCGCGAGGCCGGTGACGCAAGTGATAACGAGCATCACCTGGGAGGCGCACCGGCCTTGAGTCTCTCACGGAGGAGCTCCGGGAGCATAAAAGGAGGAGCGATGACCGTGAAGGACGAGAGAGGACAAGGCCTGTATATTATTTTATGTTTCTTTGTTTATTTTAAACGTTCGCCGGTTCCCGCCTCCTTCTTCCCGTATATACGAACTGTGTTACAAATATGTATTGTGAAAAGCGCTATATAAATGAAGATGACTTGACTTGACTCAACTCGCATGCCAGCAGCGGACCGGCCGGGGTTCGACTTGGACTAGGAGCAGGGTGGTTAGGATTGGAGTTTTGGAGGTGGAGCAATGAAGAGAGGGGTGGGTTTGTTTGGGTTGATGTCCAACAGTGTTTTTCAAAATCTACTTACTACACCTTTAAACACAAAAAGTTTTGAAATTGGGCATTTTATTTGGCTCCATTTCTGTGATATATCAACTTCAAATTTGGAACACAACTAGTGTGTGTGGTTATGGCTTTGATTTTATAGTAATCTTAGAGTCCAAATTATGTTGTAAAACATATATTTTGCATAAGATAAAATGTTTAGTTCAGTAATTTGCTTTACAATAAACTTAAACTTCTATAAAATTGTTTCAGAGGTGCCAATTCATGTGTGAAAATGATTCTTCCTGCTCTCTGAACCATTCTTTCACAATTTGAGCCTGATGAAACTTGCCATTGTCCTCCTGGAATATGGCCAAGATGTGTCTTCCTACATGGTTGTTTAAGAAATTAAAAGCTACACGCTCCATTTTTTAGGGTTAGAAGAACCGTTGCCAAACATATGACATGCTAGAAAAATAATAATCAACTGCAATAATGATCCAGTCATAGACTCTTAAGCATTTGCCTATTTAAATCCAAACTTAAAATATGTCACTGTAATGTTTATGTCACTGTAATGTTTATGTCTCAAGATGCACACCCGAAATGTTTTTTTTCTAAGGCACGTTTATAAAAGCTACTTAATTGTCCTAATTTAACTAAGGCCTAATCCTGGCTTAATCTAAGTCCTATCTTTGAAACCGGGCCTTAGATTATTTAATGACATTTAAGCAGTGAAACAATTATGAAACACAAAATATGGAATGACTGTTTTGGCCGACAGAAATTGTAGCTACATAAAATTAAACCTAAATCATGTGACAGCCTGTCCGATCTGACATTTATGTCCAAAGTTTCAACATTTCAGTTTAAATCAACATTCATTATACAGCGAATTTCGTATGAATGTGGTTTAATTGTGTTCACTTGTTACAACAGATATATGATGATTTCTCTCCTCATGCATTTATTACTCAAGACCTCACCTGACAACTATTTATACTTCCTTGTATTACAGTATGATGTAACTTCGGTATACAAGTTTTTGTGTCAGTTGTTTCAAATGTTTGTAACCTGCCGGGAAAATGATGTGCTAGTGTGGCAACAACATCAGCAAAAGCACATAAACCTGTCCAACCTGTTGGTACACACCTCAGAAATCTATCACTGCAATATGAGCTCAAAACCACCGTACTCCATTTCCTGATTTTGGAGGACACACACCTTCGATTAAGCTCATGATGGTGCAGTACACAGCTCTTGAGAATACTAGCAGTTTTGTTCTAGCATCGTTGCTCCACCACCACATTTGAGAGTTACCTCCTCAAAGTTGTCAATCATGAAGAAGATGTTGGGGTAGCTCATTTTGGATTCTTCCCCTTTGCTGTCCATTGGGTGTTTGCTTGGAGAGGCAAACACTTGCTGAAAAAAATAAAGGGATCGAGCGTTTTCATTAGAAGTATTATTAAAATATTCATATGGTAAAACACTTCTGAATGATTATTCGCCCGATACTATGACAGACATGTCATCACCCTTTAAGGAAGTAAAAGAGGACTAAGTGAATGTCTCTGTTATCACTTTGTTTAGATCCGATTTTCTGATAGCACACATACATCATGGAGACGTCCATTTGGTGTTTTGGAAGCTGTTTTTAGGCCATCTGCAGTATGTCTCTAAAATGTTTCCTGTCAGATGTTTAAAAGTTGAAACTTTTGGGGCTATATGTAAGAATTTCCATGTATTAATCACTTTTTTTATTGTCAGTGTGCGAACAGCTTGTAACGAGACTTAAAAAACAAGACCGTCCCAGACTTCATAGGTTGTCTATGTAAGTCTATAGACTGATTTTTACGTGAAGGACTTTTTCGGCCAGTTTCGCCGGGAAAATCTAAAGGATGTGCCATTTACGTGCACTCTCGAGAGCCTCTCTTCCGTTCTATGACACATGAAACGAATACTTATACAATGTTCAGGATAATGGCGAAAGAGCTATTCTGTATTGTAATGTTACAGTAAAAACTTATTTTTTCTTCTAAACGAAGAAGAAAGAAAAAGAACGTCGCCATGAGCAGGCTTGGGAGGGTTACTTTAAAAATGTATTAATTTAAAAATGTTACAGTTACAAATTAATTCATAAAAAAAAAGTATTCAGTAACGTAATCCAAGTACCACAATATGAAAGTAATGTAATCTGATTACTTTTGGATTACTTCAAGGTCACACACACATTATATATATACACATATATATACATATATATATATACATATACACAT
Organism: Megalobrama amblycephala; assembly: GCF_018812025.1. Classification (NCBI taxonomy): domain Eukaryota; kingdom Metazoa; phylum Chordata; class Actinopteri; order Cypriniformes; family Xenocyprididae; genus Megalobrama; species Megalobrama amblycephala. Next base: position 52,194,696 of record NC_063057.1, on the reverse strand, counting down.
ATATCCAGCCCATGTGGATTACACGCGGACCAGATATGGGCCGGATCTGGGACAATACTATGTTGCTGTCAGGGCTACGAGGTGGTTACGAAATTTTATTTGAAGCAAAAAAGTATGAGGTGCTTCATGCGAATAGTCATTCCCAGCAAACTCTTTTGCCCTGATTTATATATTTATTTATTTTTGCCCTGGTATTTTCAGTACAGCATCATGGGTAATGTATTATTTATTTATTTTTTTTTACCATGGATTCAATTGTTAAATATGATTATTTTAAAAATAAGTTGAAATAGTGCGAAAGAATAGCTTAATCAAATGCATACACCATAGACTAATAACGTTGTAGCTCACAGAAGGTCTGTCTTTAAAAGGTTTATAAGTTATAAGTCAGTTACAGGATTTTTGTATCCTGATTACGTAACGCCGTTACATGTATTCCGTTACTCCCCAACCCTGGCCGTGAGTATATCAGGGCCTTGAATCGCGTTCAGTGTCTTGTATGTTACAAGCAATGAGTTACTGACTGCAGTTCATTTAACGGCCACCGGTGTTGCTAAAAACAAGGGTTTCTGAATTCTACATCTAGCCCCTTTAAAGATGTTTATCAAACGTTTTGGAGATGTATGTGTGCTGTCTGGGTGTTTCAGCAGGGTCAACAGTGTTGCGATGATTTTGTGTAGTGATTTTTGAAAAGTACTTTAAATTCTTTTTATGACAAACAGCTTGTAGCTGTAACCCTACAACTTTTCTAAACACAACTAAGTAATAACAACAGAAAGACTATCAACCCTGTTACTATGAGTAAACAACTATTTTTGAAAAATGCATGAAGCTTTCCTTATGTATTAAACTTCAAACAATCTGTAGTTTCATAATCTTATGATTTGGCTAAGAACAGTAAGCCTGTTACTATGGTTTTGTGTAAATGACAAATTTTTGAACAGTTCATTCACTTTTCTTTATAATAACTTGCAGTGTCAACCTTGAAGCTAATAAAGGCTGACTGAATTGTAAGACTGTCAACCCTGTTTCTTTGATTTTTTTAGTAAACAACTGACTATTGAAAAGTGAATCCAATTTCTTTTATAATAAACACCTTCTAGTATCATAACCTTGAGCTTAGACTAAAAACGACTAACTGAACTGTGAGACTGTCAACCCTGTTACCTTTCTGTATATCCCAATACACAAACTGCACAAACGTTGTCTTACCTGTGATTTCTTTTTGTGGATGTGGATGTCTCCTGCATCTGAGCGTGTGCAAACTGCACATGTGACCACATAATCCAGCTGTGGGATAAAAAGACTTCATGGGCAAAACCATAGCAAAACAGCAGTATGAAAACGTCAATGACGCAGAGAGATTGGGTTTATTTTTTTAGAGCAACGAATAAACCTCATGGCGTCTGATCATTGAAGTTTGCTTACTTTCTGCAGGATGAGGTTGAGATAGACGCTCTCCTCCCAGTCGATGTCAGGATCACCGAGCCCAGGCAGCTTTTTAGAGTCTCTTCTGTAAACCTCGACCTCCACCTGAAACCAAAGCAAGTCACTGTTACATCAAATCTGACTTCAGATGCTCCGCATTTGAGTTTTTGGTGGAACATTTGATTCTCTGTCTGGTTAGTGCCTGGATGTTTCAAAACGTCTGTTCCCAGACACTTACTTCAAATCATTTTTGGTGAGCTCTGATTGGTGTAACATGGCATTATTAATGTAGGTAAGATTTAACATCCTTATCAGGTACTTTTATGCCAACTATGGTTTCACGTTTCATAAATTAGCTCTGCCAGCTGCATCCAAAAAGACATCTGAGAAGTTCTCCATCTCATTAATCTCAACGGATGTCCAGATGATTGATTATAAAGCAATTTTATCTGTTATCTTAGCAATTACTACAGATGTCTGTGACTTATTTTTTTAATCTTTCCTGTTTGGGAGAAGGTGATAACAAAGTAACAGAGACAGGACATACTGGGCGTTAAAGAGAGTTTACCTAAAAATAAAAATTCATGATTTACTCACACTCATGTCCTTCCAAACATGTATGGCTACTGTTCGTAAGTTGCAGTGCTCACAAAAAGAAAAAGAAAAAACCTAGGGCATGTATGAAATTTTCTAAATGGGTGTGAAATATTTGGATCCATTTTCTCTGCACTAACCTGTATGTTTCACTCAGTGAAAATTAATAGGTTCATCTCACCTTTTTCCCTTCGGTTTCATCTGCACTGACATATGAGAGCTTGCGTCGCACATAGAAGAGCATATCATCCTGACGGGGCGCCCATTTCTCCATGAAGTATGTTGAGAACATCCATGTCCAGAACACTATGCGGTCATCCTTAAAGCACCCTAAACAAAACAAAAAACAAGAGTCTATTACAAGAAACAAGAATAGGGTGCAATGGGACTCATTCACTAATAATTCAAGTGTTTTTATTTAAATGCAATAAAAAAAGGTAAATGTACAATAATTCAGCCATGTTTTTTTTTTTAAGTACACACATACACAATAAGTGAACAGACTGCAAAAAATATAGTTTTGTAGACATATTTAAGAAAAATTTGGACTATTGTCAGATGTTATTGTTGATATTAAAGGTGCCATCGAACGTTTTTTTTACAAGATGTAATATAAGTCTAAGGTGTCCCCTGAATGTGTCTGTGAAGTTTCAGCTCAAAATACCCTATAGATTTTTTAAATTCATTTTTTTAACTGCCTATTTTGGGGCATCATTAACTATGCACCGATTCAGGCTGTGGCCCCTTTAATTCCTCACGCTCTCTGCCCCCAGAGCTCGCGCTTGCCTTAAACAGCATAAACAAAGTTCACACAGCTAATATAACCCTCAAAATGGATCTTTACAAAGTGTTCGTCATGCATGCTGCATGCATACATCAGATCATGTGAGTATAGTATTTATTTGGATGTTTACATTTGATTCTGAACGAGTTTGATAGTGCTCCGTGGCTAAAGCTAACATTACACACTGTTGGAGAGATTTATAAAGAATGAAGTTGTGTTTATGAATTATACAGACTGCAAGTGTTTAAAAATGAAAATAGCGACGGCTCTTGTCTCCGTGAATACAGTAATAAACGATGGTAACTTTAACCACATTTAACAGTAAATTAGCAACATCCTTGCTTGCTTACCTAGTCTGATGATTCAGCTGTGCACAGATCCAGACATTAATACTGGCTGCCCTTGCCTAATGCCTTGAACATGAGCTGGCATATGCAAATATTGGGGGCGTACATATTAATGATCCCGACTGTTACGTAACAGTAACTGAACTCTTGTTATTCAACTATGCCAAGGTAAATTCAATTTTCCATTCGATGGCACCTTTAAATGTTAGTGTAAACTTGACAGTTTTAAAGATATTGTAGTCAATATGAAATAAAAATTGATCCTATTTACTTGCCTAATAATACACATTCATTAATGAATATTGTTCTAAATTTTCATAATCTTAAACCAAATTTTTAATGAGTTGCTCCACCTCCGGAATGATTTTCCTTTTTCGCTGCATGGATAATATTAATTAACCAATGGTAAATTAGTCATTTGCATTCAGTTCTAGGGTACGTTTACACAACAACAATGTACTAAAAACTTTGCATTTTTGAAAAGTTTCACATTCAGATGACAACGTTGTCCAAACAATCCCCTTCACACATGTCCAAGGGAAACGACTAGAAATGCTGTAATATTCATGCCAGGCCAGTAGTTGGCGATGTCACTTTGTAAAAAAAACTGTGCCTACAAACTAAACATGTAAAACACATGCGCATGACGTCACTGTTTTCACAAATTTGTGTGACAGTAATGGTATCGTTTTCAAAAACTTTCACTTGTTTTCAAAAGTTTGCGTTTTCAGTCCCCAAAAACGTCATTGTTGTGTAAATGAATGACTAAAACGCATAACAAGTTTTACGTTTTTAGTTGAAAGGTGTTGTAAACAACCCCCAGATTCATTCTGGTATAAAAAGCCCACCTTTCAGCATCCAGTAAATTCTCTAAGGATAAAATGGATATAGACTTTGTATACGAGACTTACAAGGTCTGATAACATATTTAAACATATTCAAAAGTAATTTAATTCAGTGTCTATGTCATCATGAGCTGCTTCTGAAGCAACCTAAAGTTAAATATATAAAAAATGTAATTACTAGCAATCAATTCAATTATGGGTGCTTCTCAAAACCAAGTCTGCATATCTCAGCTGCCACGTCATCAAACGTCGCTGAAGGCCATCTCAATCGAAAGGATCCTTAAAAGGCAGCCTTCGTTCAGCTGAATTCGAAGGGATAGGATGGCATGTATCCTTTGCTACCTTCAATCCTGAAGGAAAACGAGTCTGTATAGAGCTTTATTTTTCCAAAATTAAGTTTTATTAGCATTTTCGTGACGTAGGCATGCACACTTACTACACCGACTCATTCTAGCATTTAATTCTGAGGAGGACACGAGCCCTCAAGCCTCTAAAGGACTGGACTATAAAGGACACAGCCTTGGTAGGATGCAGCCTTCTATTTGAGAAGCATCTAACATTTCAATATGTAAATAAAATAGTTTAGTTTCAGACAAGCAGGGAACAAAAAGAGGCAGGAGCTGCCAAACACATCACATTGGATGTTGTCCACTGGTGACATCTTTATTGATGTTAATGAGCCATTTAGTTTTGTCCGGAACTGTTCCAGCTCTGGCAGCAGCACCCTGCCAATGGAAAGTGCTGTAAAGTAGTGCTTCAGTAGCTCCTAACATGACATTTACTTCCATGGATCTCAAGCTACCAAAAAGAGAAATGATCATATGACCTGGACTCTCATATCCCCTTTTGGAAAGAGGAAGAGGTTCAGTTCTGCCTGAAGATATACCACTTAACAAGCTTCAGTTCTAAATCTACAAGCAAAGATTAATTCATATTTCATAACAAAGCAATTAAATGAAAAGGCCAAAACTGAAGTGAATTTAGGGTGACTGAAGTCCAGCAGTATCTCTGGCCTCTGAACAGATCCTGTAGTAGATCAACAGCAACACACAACACACACACACACACACACACACACAAAATCTAAAGCACTGTCTGCCAGCACAACAACCTACTTCTTTCTTCTCTTCAGTTCCACTGGAGCTACTGAAACTTTTCAGTTCTTCTACAGCTAGAAACCAACTTCAACAGAATTTAGTCAGAGCAGAGGGCATAATTCATTTGACAATTTGTTGTACTGTCTTAAGAGCCTTAAGCCTCATTTTAAAGTTTTTTGGAGCTTTTGCCCACTGGAAATCTGTGTAAACATTTTGTTGAGTCTCCATGATTCACCATTCATTCATTCATTTTAATTGAAAGGTTTCAATGACATCCCAGAACTGTTCTTCCAATGGAGCTTCCTTGGTTAAAGGAATGGTTAACCCAAAAATGAAAATTATCCCATTATTTACTCACCCTCAAGCCATCATAGGTGTATATGACTTTCTTCTTTCAGCCGAACACAATCAGAGTTATATTAAATAATATCCTGGCTCTTCCCAGCTTTGTAATGGCATAGTGCCCGAGTTTTTGAAGCTCCAAAAGTGCATCCATCCATCATAAAAGTAATCCATATGACATCAGTGGGTTAATAAAGGCCTTCTGAAGAGAAGCAATGGGTTTTTGTAAGAAAAATATACCCATTTAAAACTTTATAATCACTGGCTTCCAGCAACGGGAAGACTCGAATTCTAGCGGAAGACTGACCTCGACATACGATGAACCTCTTCTTCTCTTTTATTGAAATATTAAAACTTCTCATTTTCGTGACCAGCATTTTCTTCTATCTTCTGTGCTTCCACGTTTGTCAATTGACCCTTCGCCGGGAGTTTGATTGACAAGCGATCTAACCAATCATAATGCCGAATCCGCCATTTTGTACGACAAAGCAGTCAGGAGTTAGAAGATTAACCTCAGTGGACTTGAACTTGAAAAAATGGTGTGTATTGACGTCTTTCCGCGTTTGAAACAACATTCCTTCTGATGTTCATTCATGTTTATTTGATAAATTAACTAGTAGGAAGAGATGATCGGTTCACAAGCCGCTTGAGCTGAGGCAGTACAGAGATCTGTCACGACACATTAAAGAGCCAATTATTGTTTGAATTTCTTTAAAAAATTGTTTAATATCATAAGTAACCTGCTCTGTCTTGTCTGTCGACGTGTTGTCAGTGTCCTCTTTGCTCCACGATGTATGACACCGCCATGGCTTGTCGGACAAAGCAACAGTAACTAAGGGGGCGGGTCTTTGCGAAGGGTCAATTGCCACCTAAGCTTACGCTACGCCTACGTCCTACTTCGGGTCAGAGGTCACTCTTCTGCCGGAACTCGACTCTCTCATGAACGTGTGTACAGCCGTTAGCGGAAGCTTGTGATTATAGTTTATAAAGTTTTAAATATAGCCATTTTTCTAACAAAAACCCATTGCTTCACTTCAGAAAGACTTTGTTAACCCACTGGAGCTGTTTGGATTACTTTCATGATGGATTGATGTGCTTTTTGGAGCTTCAAAATCTCAAGCCCCATTCACTCCCATTATTAAGCTTGGAAGAGCCAGGATATTTATTAATATAACTGATTGTGTTCGGCTGAAAGAAGATAGTCATATACACCTAGGATGGCTTGAGGGTGAGTAAATTATGGGATATTTTTGGATGAACTATTTCTTTAATGTCATAATTTCAGGATAACTTGCCATAAGCTTGCAATATCTACTTTTATACTGCTGTTTCCCCAGTAACCAGCAAGCAGGTTTCATGAGTATAATATATTTTTCTGGTAACACAGCTGGATAAAGTTTGTAATGCTTTGAAGCACAGAAAATCCCTGGTTTATTAGCATATCCTGAAAGTGATCCAACTAACCTATGCTTAAAAAACAGGACTGAGGGTTTAAAAAACAACAACAACAAAAAAAAAAAAACATTTTAGAATAAAGTGAAATTCAGTTAACAGAGTAGATTACAGCATTTGGTCATTTCTACATTTTTACCAATTTACATTTTGTGTGTGTGTGTGTGTGTGTGTGTAGATTAACATTAATGTATTATTTATGAACAAAACATGAAATAAAAATGTACAGTTCACAACATAAATGAGCACACCCCCTCTGAACAAATACAAAAGATGTATTTTCTTTATGATCACTAATACAATTCATGGAAAGATGGCAAAACTAAAATGTATTAAACATAATAAAAACTGAGAGATGTGTCATTAATAGCCATAAAATAAGTACATTAGCCAATTTTGTTTAAATTAAGGATTGCAGAAATGATTACACCCTAGATTTAATTCAACAAATGTATAATATTCTAGTACTTAGTATGCCCTCCATAATTTTGTATATACTGTTCTGACCCTTCTTGGCACGGTCAAAGTTCATGACAAATTGTCACATCTGTCCTGTTTAACTCCTGGATGATGAGCTCCTTAAATGCCCGGATCTTTAATGGGGAGTGTTGCTCAACTCGTCTCTACAGAATCCCCACAGGTGCTCAAGATTGTTAAGATTGAGTGCAATACATGTCCACAGAAGGGAGAATGCTTATCCTCATTGTCATGTTGAAAAAATCCCCAACAATGCAGGGAATGAGGAAAGGGTAACATCTTCTGTTTCAAGTTTGTGTATTAAATTACACAGTGGTGTGGGAATTCATGACAGCATTGATAAAGCACAACTCCCTCACACCTTCAGCACCCATACATCCCTATATAAGGGCTTTACTACCACTGAACTTTACTGTGGGAACCAGGCACTTCTCACTGTACTCCTCCTCTAACAACACCATAACATTTTGGATGCTGTTAGATCCAAAAAGATTGATTTGGTCTCATGAGACCTGAGAGTATTGATTCCCAGAATCTATATTTTGTAAATATGGGCTTTGGAAATGGCTAACTGACTTTATTGTGCTTTGGCTACAGTAGGTAGTTCCAGTGAGAACAACAACCATGCATGTCATTTCTGCAGGCTGCATCTTACTCATCTTAATCTTGTGAGATAAACAGTCACTCTTTTCATAGCTTTTGCTGGCTCTCAGACACTCGCTTGGTTTTTCTCCTGCTCTTTGTCTAGGAAAAAAATCCCTCATCACTAAACGAAAGCTTAAAATGAAGGCATGATTATTTCAGGGGCCTTGTCACAAGTCCATTGTTTTTGAATTTCTGTGTTACTTTTGCTATATTTTCACACTTAAAACAATGATTTGGTAATCCTCTTGTACCACTGTCCTCTTCTGTGCTAAGAAATAAGTCTCCTGACAGTTCTCTCCCAAGTGGTTCCATTGTTGTCAGCATTAAGTCTGAGAATGATTCAATGGGCTATATAACACTTTTAATTCTCAAAAAAATTACTTCTCTTCAAATGTTTTGGTTCAAAATACTTACCTGTTGATCAAACTTTGCCTTAAACTTACACCAGAACATTTTTATTTCATTTTATTTAGTAACTTTTAGGAAATGTTGCTCAACATTTCCTATTGTACAACATTTTATCACCTTGATAAGAAAATCTTATTTTCCTGAATACTATTGACATGCTTCTTTAGTAACTGATTAAGCAGACTTGCTGGAACATTATATCTCTAAAGAACCCTAACATGTCTTCTAAGTAATTGAGTAATTGCTGACTTTCAGAAGTTTCAGAGGGGGTGAACTCATTTATGCTGTGCACTGTATATATAAGTTAACAAATCTAGAATAATAAAAAAAAAGTTCACTATTAGTTAAATGCATTAGCTAATGTTAAAGGAACATTCCACTTTTTTTGAAAATATCAAAACTCTTTGGTAATTTTTGAGCGAGATGTTAACGGTCTAATCAGATTCAATGAACTATGCTAAAAGTGTTACCGCCAGACCCGGAGATCGGCTGAATGGATTCGAAAGCGGTAAAACTTAACTGTTTAACTCTAGGGGAGGTGGAAAATGAGCCTATTTTCAAAAAAAATGGAGCGTTCCTTTAACAAACTGAATATTACAGTAAAGTAAAAAGATAACACTTTAACAGACGTGTAAACCAGAGGATGTTCACAGAAGCAGAAGTGAAGAGCCATGCAAAACGCAAAACATTAACAGTGTGTCGCACAGAGAATGAAATATTTAAAAGGGACAAAACATCAAAGAAAGACGACAGGGAGAGGGAGAGAGAGAGTGAAGCACAAAGACCATCACCATAATCAAACATGATGAAGGAAAAGATGTTCTGGAAAAGCTCTAAAATGTCTTTCTTCAGAGAAATTTAGCTTAGTTGAGTGAGGTGAACATAAATATCCATATGACTCACTCAGAATAAGAGCGAGTCACTCTAAAATGTTTTTGTTTGTGATCTTTGATGATGAATCTGTACATGACTTGAGTAATCACTCGAACTCTGACCCTAACAACAACAACACGACACTGAAATATGAGAGCAGCTTTCCTGCAGAAAGCACCTAACATCCAAAAATTCATCACAACCCTTTTGCTGTGTTGTTAATAGGACGGAAAAGACCACAAGGACAGTAAATGAAATTAGCCAAAACGTAGTTTTAAGAGCAATATTATAAATATATAGTCAGTACATTACTGAGTGATGTCATTTTCAACAGGTGTTAGCTATGAGGGAGTTGTATTGTGATTTCACCAAACATAACAAAGTAGGAAATATAAACACTGACATGCCAACTGATAGATAGATAGATAGATAGATAGATAGATAGATAGATAGATAGATAGATAGATAGATAGATAGATAGACTTAGTTTGATAGATAGATAGATAGATAGATAGATAGATAGATAGATAGATAGATAGATAGATAGATAGATAGATAGCTAGATAGATATCGAATAGAACGCTGGAGTGAGAAGACAGCACTATGACATCACAGGCTGGAGATAGCGGCGGCGCGCCTCGTGAATTATGATATCATAAAGGAGCACCAGCTGAAACAATAGCTGATGACCGCGGCCTGTTTTCGCGTTTGACCGTCATGATAAAATCCAGTTATATTGACGCGTCAGTAGCGTTAATGAAGAGCAGAGAGGCTGTGAGTGTTTACGGCTGAATGTACTGACCCAGTCCGCTAAGGTCCTGCTTGACGTTCAGGCGGTTCCGCTCGTCCGCGATGGCCTTCAGCATGTGCTGCAGGGACTGGTCCGGTTCGGCGGGATCATCGCTCTGACCCGATAGAGCTGCCATGATGCGCGCGGTTGTCATGACACGATCTCGCCGCTCATCTCACGGCAACATCACAGACCGCTGTACATGACACAAGCCGAGCACAACAACACGAGCGCCCTGCACTTCCGTCAGCTGCGACGCGTCGCGTGACTCGCGTCGGGAACACCCCATGCTCTTGCCTTGACGTCATGCCGTAGGCGTCACTTATTATAAAGGGGGCCACTTCTACTAAAATCACTGATAAACTAGTAATAAAAGTGTGACAGATTCTAGAAACAATATGAGCATTTTTGGATGATTCTTTTGATTAGGTTTAGTTTGCTTTTCATCTGCTTATCACCGTTTTATGTATATGTTTTTCCTCTTGTTTGTAAAAAATTCTGTTGATGCTCTTTAATGTTCTCCTGAAGGTGTTGTACAGTATAATTTCGGTTTCTTTAATTTAATTTTTTAACAACACGGTCTTGTGGAGAGTCACATGTATAGTGTTGCACACACACAAGAGGCGGGGACTTCTGGATATATTGGTGTATTGCTGTAAACACTGTAAACACACATAAACAGAGATAAGAATTAGTTATCTTCAACTGTGTATCAGCGACTGCCAGAGTGGCTTCTTCATATATAAATGAAGCTCTATCTCAATAAACACACTTTGCACAATCTTATGACAATACATCAAAAGAAAATCAGAATACATTGCTGTATACTGTCTGTAACACATTAACATTACATCAAACAGACAATACTCAATAAACATACCCCTGACGGCAACATAGTGTCGGCCCAGATCTGGCCCACATCTGGTCCGCATGTAATCCACATGTACCAGATGTGGGCCGGATCTGGGCCACATTCTAATGCTGTCTGGGACACAAATGGTGTATAAGCACTTTGTTTCCTTTTTAGTAGACTATATTTCTCTCTGTGTGCTCTGTTGCCAAAGGCAGATTTACAGAACACAAACATAACAATAAACAAATATCAACTCTTTTATAACAACGATGATTGCAATTGAGTCATTCTACGAAACGGGTGCCATTTCCACTTTGCACTTTTCAAAATTTTCATTAAGAGCAAACTTTTCTTTAAACAAACATACAACTTGAAAGATATGTTAATCCTCCAAAAAACACATTTTCCCACCTCAGGCACAAAATCTTTATTAATATTATCCTTTTTATTTAGGCAAGACAGCCATTCTTGTACCACCACGTCACGGACAAAATGTATGCCATTGGAGTAGTAAAAGAAGAAATAGATTTTTAAAATCTAATGTTTTCCTAATAGTAAAATGTCCCTTTTTTGGAAACCATCAATAGAAAGTCTGTAATTTATTTATTTATCTTTTTATTCTTAGATTTGTAATCTTGAAATATGAATTTGACCTTTCAATGGCCTCATTGTTTGTACTGAAATAATTAATTCACTGAAAAAATACAAATAAAGTTAAATTTATCTGATTAGTCCACACAACAAGAACATAATTCAACATTAATTTATGTACTATTTCATTTTCTTTCCATAAACTTTTAACAAAATGACCCTGTGACGGGGTGGTAAATGATGTGACGGGGTGGTATGGACAAAGTGTATCTCTATATGATCTGCTGGTTTTAAAATTTAAAAACTGGGGGAGGGGAGACATTCATATTGAGTAAAAAGTGTGTGAGTGATACAGTGAGTGAGTGAATGAGTGAATTAATGAACCAAACAGTGTTGCCAAGTCTGCGTTTTTCCCGCAAAATTGGGCTAGGCTACTTTTACACTGTTGCCGCGGGTTGTTTTTCATGTCCACGGGTTGAAGTGAGCCCAAAAAACATGCTATTTAGCCCTTGGAATGCACATTTTACCACGGGAACCTTGCCAAAAAGAAAAAGTTTTACCCCCAAGAATGTGATTTTTATCGAGGGACATTTTGGGATGAAATTTACCACCCCGTCACATACCACCCCGTCACAAAAACGTGACGGGGTGGTAAATTTCATCACAAAATGTCCGCAAATCTCCCATGTGGTCAAGTTTCTCACCTAGCATACATGCATTCAATCTGAAATTTAATTTTCTGTGTATTAATAATGTGAAAAAATGAATAAAAAACAGTTTTCCCTATCTATTTTGCATGACGGGGTGGTAAGTTTAAGCTTGACGGGCTCTGCCTAACATGAAAAAGCAACAAATAAACAATGTAAAAAAATGTACATAGTTGCCTTCTTTTGTTCTTGGTGGCTATAAGGCTCAAATGATGTCACTTAGGCTTTGTGATGTCATTTAAAGGAAGTTAGTGTGACGGGTGGTAAGTCAAACTTGAGGGACACGCACAAATCATAAAATATTTACAAAAAAAATAAGGTTTATTGTGAATAAGTATATCTTGTGTAAACAGGGACACACATATAATCCTGAAAATAGTATGTTTGAAAAAAATATATGACTTATTTGGTGATATTTTAGATGCAAATGTCATGTTGGTTAACACGGACATGTGAAATTGGCTATATAATAATGAAAATTAATTAAAAATAGTATGCTAATCTTCAAAAAAAAGCATTTTATCATATATCATGTTAAAAAGAACACTTGAATTAATGACCTTAAGCTTTAGAAACAGACTTTGGGACATTTTTTGTGCCTTATGCATCTGATCAAACGTTGCGGACCCAAATGGCACCCGTTTCGTAGAATGACTCAATTATATTGTCTAACGACATTAAGCACTATTATTTTGTCGTGATGTCTCGCGGGGTCGGCCGCCTCCCAGCCGCGATTGCGCAATCCATCGCGCGGGCGCCGCCGGCCGCATATCAACCGCTAAATCTATCGCTTTAATATACAAATTCATTAAACTAACACATATAACTAACGTATAAACATTTTATGAACACAAACTGTGATGCCACATCACTCATTTTACCTGTAAACACACATAAACAGAGATATGAATTAGTTATCTTCAACTGTGTATCAGCGACTGCCAGAGTGGCTTCTTCATATATAAATGAAGCTCTATATCCTGCGGCTCCCGATCACCCTCTAGCGTCACCCGCCAGCGTCTACAGGTCTAAGTGATGTTCAAGTTGGCATCCTTGCACAGTACTACATACAAATATATTTTCATATACATTTAACACAAGAACTATATTTAACAAATGACAACTAATGATAAACAATCATTAGTTCATATCACTACAATAGCAGCCTATATATATAAACATATGTTGTTATTGGCTAAACTTCAAATTCATAATGAACATTATCACAAACTAAACATGCAATATCTTTCTTATTTTTATTTAGATATGTATTTTTCTCTGAGCTTCCCTCTTGTGTCTGAATCTCGCATTGCATTAGTAGTTTGCTGGATATATTAAGTGTGTTTAGTATACAGACTTAAAGGGTTAGTTCACCCAAAAATGAAAATAATGTAATTTATTACTCACCCTCATGTCATCTTCTGAACACAAATTAAGATATTTTTGATGAACTCCGATGGCTCAGTGAGGCCTGCATTGACAGCAAGTTAATTTACACTTTCAATGCCCATAAAGCTACTAAAACATATTTAAAACAGTTCATGTGACTACAGTGGTTCAACCTTAATGTTATGAAGCGACGAGAATACTTTTTGTGCGCCAAAAAAAACAAAATAACAACTTTATTCAACAATATCTAGTGATGGGCGATTTCAAAACACTGCTTCATGAATCTTGTTTCGAATCAGTGGTTCAGAGTGTGAATCAAACTGCCAAAGTCATGTGAACCACTGAAATTTCGAAATGTTTCAAAACACTTATGACATAAAGAAGCACACTCCGAACCACTGATTCGAAACAAAAGATTCTTAAAGCTTCACGTTTTTAAATTTGTAAAGGGTTTGTTCACCCAAAAATGAAAATTCTGTCATTAATTGACCCTTCGCAATGACCCGCCCCCCTTAGTTTCTGTTGCTTTGTCCGACAAGTCATGGCTCTGTCACGCCACACACCGTGAAAAATACATCGTGGAGCAAAGAGGACACTGACAACACTTGGACAGACAAGACAGAGCAGGTTACTTATGATATTAAACAAAGTCCCAGCTTTCAAATTGTGTAATTTTTTAAGAAATTCGAACAATAATTGGCTCTTTAATGTGTCTTGTCAGATTGCTGTAGCGCCTCAGCTTAAGCGGTTCGTGAACCAATCATCTCTTCCTACTAGTTAATTTATAGCATCAAATAAACATGAATGAACATCAGAAGGAATGTTGTTTCAAACGTGGAAAGACGTAAATACACACAATTTTTCAAGTTCAAGTCCACAGAGGTTAATCTTCTAACTCCTGACTGCTTTGTCAGACAAAATGGCGGATTCAGCGTTATGATTGGTTAGATTGCTTGTCAATCAAACTCCCGGCGAAGGGACAATTACTATTACCATATGTCGTTCCACACTTGTAAGACCTTCATTCATCTTCATAACACAAATAAAGATATTTTTGATGAAATCCCAGAGGTTACTCGTCCATAGACAGCATCACACGCATGTGTCATGCTGCTCACATGATCAGCTTTGGCCAATACTGAGCCGGCATTCGGACGTAAACACGGAAGTCTTCACTGTGCTTACTGCGTAAGGATAATGACAGAGAAGGGATTATTGAATAAAGTTGTTTTTGTTTTTGCGCACAAAAAGTATTCTTAATTATCACTTAATAAAATTAAAGTTGAACCACTGCAGTTACGTCGAATGTTTTATTGTTTTTAGTACCTTTCTGGACCTTGAAATTGTCAGTTAAATTGCTGTCTACGGACGAGTCAAAGCTCAGATTTCATCAAAAATATCTTAAATGTGTGTTCCGAAGATGAACAAAGGTCTTACGGGTGTGGAACGACATGAGGGTGAGTAATTAATGAATTTGAATTTTTATTTATCTTTAATAAATAATATGAATACATAAAATTACTAATTGTTACTTATTACTGTTACTAATAATAAAAGTAATATTTAGTCAACATTATTGAAATAATTATGTTTATTATGATAAAGAGGAATCAATTCCTTTGCCTCACATACTAAAAGCTTTTATTGTTGTTGAATCATTTAAACCACATTGTCCTCTTTCATTATCACATGACAACTGCATTTAGTTATTATATTAATTATATTTGAATGCACAGGCTGTTCTATTAAATTCAGTCTCTAACATGTTCTCTCTAAAGCGCATTAAAATTGTTTATAATATTCCTTCAAAAGCAGACTTCTATTTTTGTTTAAAAATGATTACCATGCTGATATTTAATACAACCTCCAAAAGGCAAAATGACAGCTGTCTCGGTTTAATATTTCAGTTTTTTTTTTTTTTTTTTATATAAATTGATGGCACATTAATTCAGAGAATGACATTTTAAATTCTTTTATGTAGTTAGGAGGAGATTCATCAAGATAATGCAATGAATGTATGAAATACTCAAATGGTGAAACATTGTTTCATACTGTATGTAACAGTAAAATAAGCAGGACAAGACAACATGATGTGATTTTATTCAGAAGCAGTTTTATCAGTGTTATCCTGGACATGTGGCTGTTTATATTCATATTAAACACACACATCAATCAGCTAGTGTGCACATACAGCTCAGCACATCAGTACTCACGTACAACCTCAGAAAATACTGAAAAATAATGACAGCTCCAAAGCAAATATATCAATGAGCGATCAGAACATCAGTAGTAACACTACAACCTATGAAACAAGTATATCCACAGAAGGATATGGACGTAAGGCTTCCACATCAGAACATTTCAGCACTTTAGTCAGTACAGTGACGTGGACGGTTTCCAAATGAATGCAAAATAAACTGGATGGGTGGAACCTAGTATCCTTCATAAGATTTTAAACGTGTGCTGTCCATTAATACCTTCATTAAATACAGGAGACTGGGGCTAGTTGTCACCAATGTTGGGGGTAATGCATTACAAGTAACAAGTTATGTAATCAGATTACTTTTTCAAGTAACTAGTAAACATTACTTTTAAATTTACAACAAAGTAAAGTATGTATAAGTAACACAAGTTACTTTGTTTTCCCATGTATTGACTGACTCCTTTCCTGTCCCCATGTTGAGAGAAATCGGTGCAAAGGCGTTATGTTTACTCACTTTCACAAAAACAGACTCGGTATTCCTCAAAATGAATAAAAACAGTGAAATGCAAACTCATTATATTACACAAACCTGCAGTACTTAATTATGTTAACACAAATATACTTTATGTATTTAATCTCACTTTATTAAACAATGTCTTTGCGGCTGACCTTCAATGATCGAATTCAACCATACTAACAAGCAAAAATGACTTTAGATAAACATCACATTCGTTTAATTTTTTATGTTTTTATTGCTGAAGTAAGTGTGTTGACCTTTCTTCTCCTGTGTCCTATTCTTCTGCGATCCAGAATGGCAGCACAGCTGAAAGGTTTGTTTGAGCAGCGCCCTCTACTGCACTTTACATTTGCCAAAAACAGAACTTTTTTGTTATTAAAAAACAAACAAACAAGCCCTGCCCAGCTGAGAAAAAAAAGTAACGCAAAAGTAGCGTAACATTACATAAACGGTAACTAAGTAACGCAATTACTTTCTCAGGTAAGTAACTTAATGCAATTAGTTACTTTTTTAGGGAGTAACACAATATTGTAACACGTTACTTTTAAAAGTAACTTTCCCCAACACTGGTTGTCACATACTGAAGTCACAAGAACTGAAAAAAAAAAAGAAGTTTAAAATGCTCTAATGTAAATTATTGGCCAACTAAAATTTACTACTGAATTTTTGTAATACACATTGAACAGATGATCTTAAAGGGTAAGTTCACCCAAAAATGCTAATTCTGTCATTAATTACCCTCATGTCGTTCCACACCTGTAAGATCTTCGCAACACAAATTAAGATATTTTTGATCAAATCTGATGACTCAGTAAGGCCTGCATCGCCAGCAATAACAGCTACTAAAAACATATTTAAAACAGTTCATGTGACTACAGTGGTTCAACATTAATATTATAAAGCGACGTGAATACTTTTTACGCACCAAAAATAACAAAATAGTGACTTTATTCTACAATATCTAGTGATGGGCGATTTCAAAACACTGCTTCATGAAGCTTCGAAGCTTTACGAATCTTTTGTTTCGAATCAGTGGTTCGTAGCGTGTATCAAACTGCCAAAATCACATGATTTCAGTAAATTAGGCTTTGTTATGTGATAAGTGTTTCGAAATTTCTGTGATTCACCACTGGGGGGCGTGACTTTGGCAATTTGATACATGCTCCGAACCACTGATTCGAAACAAAAGATTCGTAAAGCTTCGAAGCTTCATGAAGCAGTGTTTTGAAATCGCCCATCACTAGATATTGTTGAATAAAGTCGTTATTTTGGGTTTTTTTGACAAAAAGTATTCTCGTCGCTTTATAATATTAAGGATGAACCACTGTAGTCACATGAACTGTTTTAAATATGTTTTAGTAGCTTTCTGGGCATTAAAAAAGGGTGTTATTGCTGGTGATGCAGGCCTCACTGAGCCATTGGATTTTATCAAATATATTTTCATTTGTGTTCCAAAGATGAACAAAGGACTTATGGGTGTGAGTAATTAATGACAATTTTTTTATTTTTGGGTGAACTAACCCTTTAATAAAAGCGATATGACATACATTTTACATTTTCAGCTTTTTTAAATTCTTTACAGTTATTTTTTTCTTTTTTGAAAAGGCATTAACAGCCTATAATATTTGCATTGTATGCAAATTCTCATTATGACATATTTCTCCATACATTGTGACAACATGCCCCTGTATTAGACTATGTATCTTTTTTTCCAGTGAAACAAAAATCTCAATAGCTTTCTTCAACACTTTATGGTTTGTTTCTATACAGAAACTGACTTTCAAAAATAAACCCACCCTGAGAAATATTCACTAAAGTTAAAAATAAAAATGTCACAACTAGCCCAGGTCTGCTCTAATGGACCCGTCTTGAATATAAGCAGCACACATTCATCACATTCATGTTGTTTTCACAGATTCTTTGTATCTGCTCATATTATTCCCAAAGCATCTATGTAAACACAAACTCATCTTCCAAAATTTGTCACAATGCAATTCGTAACGCAAGTGCGAGTGCGTTCTCAGCTTTGCCACAAGGGGCTCTACAGGACAATAGCATCCAATTAAGTAACACGAAATAAAGCAGCAGTCCTGTGGATGATCTCGCAGGCATACTGTAACACACTGCACAGGCTGTAGCCGATTAAAAGCACTTCATTGATACCGCAGTAAACACAGTTATGCTGCCGAGAAGTCGGTTGAAGAACGCATTAAGTTCTAATTGTACAAACATCTTGAAAATATCTGATTCACAAAAACTCACAATCATATAGGTGGTAAACTGCTGAATATCAGTATAACATCAGACAAGAGACATTTTAGAGACGTATGGCAGATGAAAACTACACCGAGGTCTTGTCGACGATGAGATTGTGTTCTGTCAGGGTGGCAAAAAAGGCAAAATATCAGCTGATAATTCTGTGTGAACACGAGCCTGAGTCAGACATGTTGTTTGCTGATAGTCTGAATAGAGAATAACCACCACATGACACCTTCACTTCCGCAGCAGCATCAACTACACTATCTTTTACAAATAATGAAGAAAATAATTAAGTCTGTTAATTAAGCCTGCAATCAAGTGCATAAGTCTGTTAGTGTGGTATGACGCCCTCTGATGGAGAATGACAGTCAGTAACATTTAAATAACCATCCCTAATGTGTCAATGAAGAGTTCACTTTGGCCTCTCGATACGTATTATTGCCAGTCCGATGAATGAAGATCCCTGTTTATTACACTGTTCACATCTGCAGTTAGAATGAACATTTCCAACTACTTCAAAACACACAACAACTGTGTCAACACTGAGACTGAAACCTTGAATCAAGAGAGAAAACAGATTGTTAGGCTACGTTCACACTGCAGGTAAATGTGGTCCAAATCTGATTTGGTTTCGCCCACATGTGACTCGTATCTGTTTTCCCCATGACGGTGTGAACAGTACAAACCACATGGAATCTGATCTTGTCGATTCCGATTTGTGCCACTTCCATTTGTGGTACTAAATCCGATACAGGTCAGATGATTTGTAATGCGACCGCAGTGTGAACAGTCATATCGGAATTCATGCGATTTTTATGTCACTCGATATCAACATTCATCACGATTCTGCGCTCATGGGAGTCTATTCAAAGATTTTACATACAAAGTCAGTAGAAGGGCAGTGATGTGTCAGAACTTTTAAGTAATAAACGTGTAATCGCTTACTTTAATGCCCTCCATGTTTACTTCCGTATGTGTGTTGCCAAATCTGCGATTTTCCTGCAGAATTGGGTTACTTTTTCACTGTTACTGCGTTTTTTTTTGCAACTCCGTGGGTTTAAGCAACCACATTAACGCGATATTTAACCCCCAGAACGTGTTTTTTACCGGAATACCCCACGGAACACGCTAGGTTTGGACTAGTTTTGAGAAGCAAATGAGTGGATTTTATGGTAAAAAAAAAAAAAACAGCTGGGGGCTCGTCCGGGAAACTCCCAAGAAAGAAGGAACTGAGAAGTCATTTTCCAGCTGTCTTTTGCGTATGTAGGTCAGTTCATAACCATGATCTGTTCACACTGGAAATCTGATATTGGCCACATTTAAAACAACAATGTGAACAGCTATACAAAACAAAAAAAATCAGATCTGAGCAAAAATCGGAAGGCTCACAGTGTGAACGTAGCCTTAGAGAAATTGTTGATATAAAGAGAGATAGATAATTAGACAGATATAAAGAGATATTGACAGATTGTTAAACTGTTATAGAGAGATATAGACAGAGTTTTAGACAGGCAGATGATATAAAGAGAGACAATCAGATGGAGAGAGGCAGACAAACAAATATAGAGATATAGACAAATATAGACATTGTTAAACCAATACAGACAGTGTTAAATAAACAGACATTGTTAAACAGACAAGATATAGGCAGAGATGTAGACAGATTGTTAGGAAAATTATATAGAGAGAGACAGACAGACAGACAGATATAAAGAGATACAGACAAATTGTTAGAGAGAGAAAGATATGAACAGATTGTTAAATAGACTGTCAGACAGACTAAAATCGGCATAGTTAGGCAGAAAGATAAAGAGTTTGTTAAAGAGATAAATAAATTATTAGACAGAGGCACAGACAGAAGGATCGATTGTAGAGAAGAAGAGAGAGAGAGAGATAGAGGCAGACAACTAGACAGGAATACATAAGGTTGATAGGTAAACAAACCAATAGATAGACTTTCAGAGAGACAGACAGGCAGAATGAAAGAGAGACAGACAGATTCAAGGCTTTAATCTGAAGTGCATCAGTGTTGTTGTCCATTTTTAATAAGAAACAAAAGACATCGTTTTTTTTCCTAGAAGTTTCCATTGGTAGAATCTGCTCGCCTTCTCACAAAAGTGACTTCGAATCAAGAGTTTAATTCTCGGCACCGGTGTCAAACACCATTGATAAACGTCTCATCAGATCCCTGAATGAATGGATGATCACGAGCCGTGCCTCCTAATGACCCTGCTTTCTCAGTTCCACTGAACACATCCATAAAGGTGCTGTCAGACAGCGCTCCTGGATCAGCTCATGGCAGTTATCTTATCGCTTCCTTGGACAAAGTGCTCGGCTAGCTGTTGTTATCCACTGTCATGTATTTGAGCGCGGCGAAACCGTAGCGCCGGGACATGTTCTGCTGAAACTCTTCCTTCAGTGTCTTCAGACAAGCACGGTACTGTTTGTTTGAGCGAAACTTGGTGATGTCAAAACTGGGCGCGTGTGGCATGTGGATCATGTAGGCGTTGGGCAGAACCACAAACTCGTACTCCTGAAAATACACAACAAACAAACAACTTTACGTGCTGAAAGATCAGTTTATTCCCAGAAAATAAGATTACAGTTATGATTTCAATCAGGATTTGTTCAGGACTGTTGCTTTACTTTTTTAGTTTTATGTTTTAAGATTCTTTCATTTCAACCAATTCAGTGGTTGCATTTTGTCTGCACCAATGGAAGAATTAAGATGTTCAAGAACCGTTTAAACATTTTCTGCAAGTGGCACAACACTCTTGTAGCCAATCAGCAGTAGGGGCGTGTCCACTTATGATAGGGGAAGAGAGAGAGTAAGAGGGAGATTTGAAGAAAGACTGTAGAAAGAGATGTGGCTGAGAGACATTACAAAAGAGAAAAAAATCAGAGGAATATCACTGGAAAAAGAAGGGTAATGATTAGGCAAGAGCTGTAGCAGTGTAGACACTGCTAAGTGTCTTACTGCCCTCCTCAGGTCAAAGTTTGAACTAAATTGTCATATACAATAGGCTATGCTAGTGCAAGTATATAGTGCTGGGCGGTATACCGGTTCATACTGAATACCGGTATTTATTTTTGTTATGATATGAATTTTGATGATACCTTAATACCAGTATGTGTCGCTTAACCAACGTTCGTAACGCGGCGCAGCACGTCACTGTTTGAGGGGGGGTCCCGTTTCACTGTAGCATTGTAGTGAGAGAGCACAGCTGAGATCGCATCCCAGCCTATGGTAAGTCCGAAATCACCCCTTAAAGCCTCATTCACTATTCCCTACGTTATCCACATATGTTCACTTGAAAGAGTGAATGAAAACGAGTGAGTGAATGTGGACAGCTGGTGTGTGTACATCTACACTCGTTATTGCGGTGCAATGTGACATTGAATGAGTGCACTCAATAACGTCCACTATGGTTTCGGACACCACTACAAATGGCTGTCGCCTCAAATAATGCCCTATTTGAGGTTATATGGGATTCAGGGGATTCGATTTCGGATTCAGCCCTCGATTACCCTTGATGGTGTTTTCCGTGTCGGTGTGCACACTCACATTGGCGCCCTTTGTTTAGTCACGAGTCAAGCGTGATATTCGTCCCAGTCCCTTAAAGCGGCTATCCAGTGTGTTCATGTTTTCACCCATGGTGATCTTACCTCTACAGGCTCAAACAGACAAAATGAGTCAGAGAAGGGTTCCATTTGAAAGAAGGTGGAGCCTCAGCGCATACCTTCTATTACGTTATCGTCACGGACCAATGGTTGTACGAAGATGTTTTGCAGCTGGAGCCAACCTTTCCTGAGAATTTGCTTTGGCAAGCCTTTTCGAACTCCCAAAACGAACTTCGTTTTAGCCTGATTTTGTTAGAAATTACATCACATCAGTTCGTTCTTCGATTCTGTTTGAAGTATATCGGCGCCTTTAGGATCCACAGTAATATTAGAAGAGCTTTCCAGCGATGGAGAGACCCAAGTAGGAGGCCTGAAAACGGATGCCGAGTTGGCATTGTTTCTCCTCCATATGTGACATTGGTTTTGCTATATTTCACAGAAATGCTGTTTTTATAATGTTACAATGTTACTCTAGTAACAGGACATTTTGAGTGTCTTTGTTTGTCTGGAGCTGCTG
This sequence comes from Megalobrama amblycephala, assembly GCF_018812025.1. Lineage (NCBI taxonomy): Eukaryota > Metazoa > Chordata > Actinopteri > Cypriniformes > Xenocyprididae > Megalobrama > Megalobrama amblycephala. Next base: position 52,171,957 of record NC_063057.1, on the reverse strand, counting down.
TGCTGTTGGCGACTAACAATGAACTCTTGCTTGTATATGAAGCGTTTGGTTCAAAAATGCTATAAATCCATTTTGTACGGTGGCCCAGTAGTGCACAACACAACGAAATTAAAAAAGCAAACATAAGTTCACAACACAACAAAATCGAGCCACAACGCAACGGAAATGCTCCCGACCACTAGGGGGCTCTCAGAGCTCGGTAAAGTTAGTTTTCCTTGCCACTGTTCTATAGAGTCGGCAGTAATATCAATACCACGATTAGTTTTAACAGTATGTAACCACCGTATATCGACATGAAATATTAATTCAAAATCACCTACGTGCAAAATAGCTTCATATTTATACTTGTGAATGATTTGACGCGCTACCACGGCGCTAGCCTGACTTCGTCATACTCATATTCTAGACAGAATGTGAGTCTGATACTGCTCCATTGCACTTGAATTATGGGGCGTGTCTTAACCGAACCAGTAAAAAAAAAAAACAAAGCTTTGGAATTTGAATTTTGTCTGTTTTTAAATGTTAAAAGTAATTTTAATGAATACAAATTATACGTTTTAACCACTTGGTGGAATTGGTGGATGTTCCCTTCATCAAGCGCCGTGGTATCGCGTCAAATCATTCACAGGTATAAACATGAAGCTATTGTGAACATAGTTGATTTTTAATTAATATTTCATGTCGACATACAATGCTTACATACTTAAAACTAATCATGGTATTGATATCTTTGTAAAACTGTCGACTTTATAGAACATTGGCAAGGAATAGTAATATTACCGAGCTCTGAGAGCCTCCAAGTGTTCGGGAGCATTTCCGTTGTGTTGTGGCTTTATTTCGTTGTGTTGTGGACTTGTTTGCTTTTTTAATTTCATTGTGTTGTGCACTACTGGGCCACCATAATTTTGATTAATTTAAGTAAAAAGGAATTTTCTTTACAAAGAAAGCGGCAAGATGAAAACCACTATTTTCAAGTTTCAAACTTTCACATTGCATCTTTTGGTTATAAAAACATTAAAAATTCAAATCTAGATTTTGATTTTCAAAAGTTTATTATAAAAACTGATTATTTTTCCTCCAAAATGCAATAAATCCATGACACGTTTTTTGTTTTTTTTCAAAATGCAATTCATTCATCAATATAAAAGTTATTTTTCATATTGAAAATACACAACAAAGTAAGTTGATTCATATATGACAGCCTCTGAACTTTGTCAATACTACTCTTATTAATTATGTCTCCGTTTGTTATTACCGATTAAGAAGTATCTGGCGCCACCGCACGGTTAAAATAAACACATTTGCCGAGTACATTGGTATTAAAAATGGCTTTTAAAAACTGTTCATGATTCAGTTTTGGGGACCGTGACAGACGTTTGATGCGGTTGTGGAACAAGCAACGGCATTTTTCCTCCTCCCGACTCGAGTGCCTCATCTTCTTAATCTCCTCACGTAAATGATTACATTTCGATGACTTACATTTCTTCCCCACCGCAGAAACCACCACAGGTTCATCAATGCTGTCAAAATTAATTTTTCTGATTTTGCTGATCACAAAGTAGTCAAGGAAAACTAGGATGCCGGGTGTATTCAGAGCGCCGCCATTACTGTTTACAGTGCGTGGAATGGTGCGCTGTGATTGGTTGAGCGGATATATCGCATTCTGCAGAGAAGGGAGACTGGCGTTTGTCGCATTTTGGAAAGAAAGGGAGAAAACATGACGGATATCGCATTTTGTGCAAAATTAATAAATGACTTTTCAATACCGACCAGATACAATACTGATTTTGGCAGAAAATCATTTTTTTTTTTTAAACTGGCGTTTATCGCTTTTTGGAACCAAACTCTTCATATACTCTTGTGTACTGTATGATCATTTTTTGTTCTTCCTTGTCATTCATGCTGTCTTTGCTTTATTTTTGAAGCATTGTTTTGCTTCTCTTCTGCTAAGAGACATCCACTCCTGCATTACATACAGTATTTGTGCATTTTGGTGGTGGAGCAATGAAAGGAGGGGTGTGTTTGGTTGGGATGATTTCAAATATCAACAGTGTTTCTCAGAAATCACTTACAAATATGAAAATTTAAATTGTATTAATGTGTTACCTGAGCGTCCAGCTCCATGATGTGAGCTACTTTATTCCACCCAAACCCCACAAAGCGCCGGTCGTACTCGGGGCTTTCTCGTCTGACCATCACATACGGCTCAAAGTCGGCCTCCCACTGAACTCGGTACGGTGTTGTAGCGGTTCTCCATTTGGCAAAGTCTGTTGGAGCATGACCTTTTGTCCAGACGTGATATCTGTGGAAAAGAAAATGATTATTAACTTTAATAAGTCATTGTTAACTGTCAAGAAATTACAAAAAATAAATAACAATAATAAATATATACTACTAAGATAAGTTTGTGATAGGTTGGTTAAATCGACTGAACTGAAATGAACTGAATCATTAAAAATTCAGTCACAAATCAGAAAAAAATCTCATCTGTCATAAAATTAAACATTTCTAAACACTTATTAAAAAAGGTAGTGTTTTTACCTGAATGTGAACAGAGTGCCCATATCGAGCTGTGACAGGAGCTCTGCTTTAGATTTGGGAAAGGACAGCCGATAGCGCAGCGTTTCAAACGCTGGAACCACAAGAGCCTTTTTAGTGTTCGCCATATCAAGCTGAACAACTGATTTCCTAAGACAGAAACAAGATGGATTACTTGTGGAACGGATTTCTCGTACAAATCACATTCACAAGCTGGGAACATTTTGCTGACACCAATGTAAAACATGCGTTAATATATATTTCTCTTTCTCCCTAAAGTTTTCACCCTGTTATGCTATGACTTTTTTCCCTTGACACCAAAAATGTTTTTGAGCACATGGTTTAATCTAGGGCAAATTTCTCTTATAGACTTTATCAGTATTTCTTAACAATTGTTCAACATTGTTATTGGGATTTTTTTATAAAACAAGTGCAAGAACGTTGAGAGTATAAAATGTGCTGATACAAATCTATGCACAAGTCCGAAGCAAGATGCAATCCATATCAACACATATTATTGCAACAACATCTCAGTCTGACTGGTAACGTTAAATTAATTTTTGACTAATTCGTTACAAAAGTATTTTGAGCTGCTTCTTTTCCTTTTAATGGCAGACCCACTTCAAGTGCATACCGCCACCTACTGCACGACACCTACATGACAGCTGACGTAAAGGATCGAGCTTAGGATAGTCGATACCAATCAGTAAGAATAAAAAAAAAAAATTATAACTTAATCGGCCCCAATACCAATCCTTAAGATCAGCTCGGGTCATCCATACTTTTCACATTTCCGGGGTTCTCAGAAGCAGATGGGTAAATCATAGATGGGTAACCTTCTAAAGCAGTGAGTGGGAGACAACATTTGCATTTGCACTAATAGCTTTCCAAAAGAGAAAAAAATATAGAGAAATTGATTACAGCAGTCATAAGAGAAGTAAATTTGCCATCACTCTCTCAGCCGTTGTATTAGAAACACCCTCGCAGTAGCGTTAATTCGTTTTTTGTCATTTACCGACAGGTAATATAACACAAAGTATAGCATTATAAATGTGTATTTTTTTTTTTAATGAAAATATTAAAAACTTTACTAGACTTGCAGTTGATAACTGTGGAAATATTATCACAGTCTGTGAAAAGGGTCCATTTACTCAAATTATAAGTATATGAATTTAAAATGTACTGTGACACGGTTGAATAAAGTAGCACATGGGTTTTAATGATAAATAATGACACTGACTGAGCAAGGCTGTAACCACATATTTAGGATTGTGGTTAGCAGTTGAGAACCAAAATGGACCAACATTGTTTTACCATTCCATATTTAGGTTTTGTCTCACCTGAGGTACTCATAGAGTCCATACATGGGCAAGAAGTCAATATCCGACAGGAACATGTAGGGTGTGTTGACCTGCCCCATAGCAACATTACGCAGCAGGTTAACAGGGTAGAACTGGCCTTCTTTATAGACAATGTGGTATCCCACATTGCTCCTGCTCATCAGGACCTCGGAGCCTTGAGCGTATCGCAGGAACTGCTGGGCTTCGGCATCTGAGAGGTAGAGGGCCAGACTGATGGGGCCTTCCCAGTGCTTACAGATGGCCTCTAGCATCTGCAGTCTGGAACAAAGAAACACTCCAGTAACATTTGATTTTGCTTAAATGGAAGCAAGAAAAAGGTTTTCACCCCTTCTGACCAATGAATTTTCATTAATTTTTCAGATGTTTCTAATGACGAGATTTACTAAAATCATTTAAATGGTGCACCAACTAAACAGCCACCGATCTCTATTCATAGTTTTCAATATGTGACTGGTTCAGAGAAGTCGAGGGTAAAACATCCATAGAACTGCAGCACAGGCCTGTCAATTTTCCACAATTCTGACATATTCTCACAATTGACCCTTCGCTGGGAGTTTGATTGACAAGCAATCTAGCCAATCATAATGCTGAATCCACCATTTTGTCCTGACAAAGCAGTCAGAAGTTAGAAGATTAACTTCGGTGGACTTGAACTTGAAAAATGGTGTGTACTGACATCTTTCCGTGTTTGAAACAACATTCCTTCTGATGTTCATTCATGTTTTTTTGATGCTATAAATTAACTAGTAGGAAGAAATGATCGGTTCACAGGCCGCTTGAGCTGAGGCGCTACAGCTATCTGTCACGACACAAAACGGTTTTTATTGTTCGAATTTCTTTAAAAAAATAATAAAAAATTACACAATTTGAAAGTTGGAACTTTGTTTAATATCATAAGTAACCTGCTTTGTCTTGTCTGTCGACGTGTTGTCAGTATCCTCTTTGCTCCACGATGTATTTTTCACTGCGTGTGGCGTGACAGCGCCACGGCTTGTCAGACAAAGCAACAGAAACTAAGGGGGCGGGTCTTTGAGAGACCCGATATAAAGTAAGATATAAAGTCACAAACAGTTTTTTTTATTTTTGATTCAGTGGTGGAAACAAGCTACTACTACATTAGTACTTAGTACAAACCTGGACAAAACAACTGGTGGGCAATGGAGGAAAGCATTGTTTTGGCCTCCAGGTGGAGGTTCATATAAGAGTGACATTCAAAACTATGAATTGGCCAATAAGATGAAATTCTGATAGCTTGTAAATCAAAGAACAGCAGACTTACATACAACTTACTAGGGGTGTGACGAGATTTCTCGTCGAGGCGAAAAGTAGTCTCGTGATATTGCCATGACAGAGTGTTAGGATGATTAGGAAAGAATATGCCACCGCTACGTTTACATTACTCCTCCACTGTCGTTTTGCTTTGTATTTAAATAAAAAACATTTAATTCAGTTGGATAACGGTCGCTGCCGCTCCATATTCCCAGAGTTACGCACGATCGCTGAAAGTGAAAGTAAACAAGAGCACGCATTCAAACGCGATTTCAATACCCCGCATTTTGAAAGCGGCTCCCTGATTAATGCAAATATCTCTCAGTATGAAAGCTATTTTAGGCTGGGCAGTGTAGTTGTAACCATCTCTCAGCTCTGTATCAAAGAAAAATTTGGTCTTATTTGCACTTTGAATATTGAGAATTATGGTTGTACTTATTGTAAAGTGTTACCATAAAAATGAATGAGTTCTCTTAATCTTATTAAGCACAATAAGATTTCGTTTGTTAACATTAGTTAATGCACTGTGAACTATCATGAACTAACAATGAATGACTGTTTTTATTAACTAACATAAACAAAGATGAATAAATACTGTAGCAAAGATATTGCTCATTGTTAGTTGATGTTGGTTAATACATTAATGTTAATAAATGAGACCTTATTGTAAAGTGTTAACATTTTCATTTATACTGTTTTATTTCTATGATCAGTTTGTGGAAACGAGTTCAGTTAGGAGGTCAAAAGTTGTAGAAGCTCATAAATCATGTACAGTAAGGTCTGAAGAGACTGAAATCATACAGTAGAGAAGTCAGTCAGTTGAGTTAGTGGCAAAACCTTTTACAGTACTTGAGTATTGTTGTCTTTTACTGCATATGATAATTCACACTCAAAGTAGAACTGAAATGACATTCATTACAAGATGATTAGTTAAAACATTTCAAATAAACCTGCAGAATATTTTTTCTAGTCATGTATTTCGCCATTGAGGATTTCTTAAAAATAGTGTGTAAAAATCTTGTCTCGTCTCGTGAACTCAATCTCGAGTCTCGTCTCGTGAGATACCCGTCTCGTCACACCCCTACAACTTACATAAAATACATATAAATATCAGTCGTCACTCTATATCTCCCAATAATGTGTCTAAGTAAGATAGATCCAAATGCTTAGTTTTATGATCAATAACAAGATATTGCTGTTTTTATTGTCGGAGCAAATCAAATAAAGCAATGCAATAGAATGATGTTTGAGAGATGGGCAAATAAACGTTCCTCAAAAGCCTGATCCTCAAATTTTAACATGATTTTTCAAAAGAAATGATGAATAATAAAGTAAAGTTCCTTCAGGCCAGTAAATGTTCATCTAAAAATATTACAGATATTCTTAAGCTTACTTTATAAAATTCAGGAAAGATTTGACAGTAAAAAGACACATGTACCATGACCTGAAGGGGGACATTTTTAGAAATGCGTATAAAATAGTGTTAATAATTAGTGGTTTGCATAACAACAAAATCCTAAGATGGGAAACAAACCACTGGTACTAATGTTTTCTAAACGGAGCAGTCTTAGAGCTTGTACTGGATATATTTCTCTTATTTTTGGGTGTATTTGATCTCACAGTGTTTACAAAGTACATCACAATAATCTTTGATAGTAAAAAAAAAAAAAACTACTCAAATGTTTTTAATTTTATTAATTCACAAAATTTTAGAGTAAGGTACATTTTAATGCAGCATATTAACTTGAAAAAGTGTGGCAAGAGGCACCTTAAAAATAAATATCTGATATGTATGGGGCTCAAATATCCTGATCCTATACATTTACAGAGCACTCATATTTTTATTCATTTCTAGTCAAATAAATACTTTAGAACTGAGCATACCTAGAAAAATATGATACACTATAGATTTTACAAACCTGATTATACTCTATTTCCAGGTTTTTTTCAAGACTATGGGAACCCTGATTATTTTAATATGTACAAGAAGATATATACACTAAAAGCCTAAATTGCTTAAAGGATTAGTCCTCTTGCAAATAAAATTTTCCTGATAATTTACTCACCCCCATGTCAGCTTCAAAGGGCTTTAAACAATACCAGACGAGGAATAAGGGTCTTATCTAGTGAAACGATCGGTCATTTTCTTTAAAAAAAAAAAAAAAAAAAAAAAATACAACTGTATATGCTTTATAAACACAAATGATCGCCTTGTACGTGCTTCCGCTTTCCGTATTCTTCAAAAAGCTTACGCTGTATGTCCTACACCTTCCCTATTCTACTTGCGGAAAAAACAGAACTGGTACTGCGTTCGTTCCGAAAGTAGAATCCCTTTTAAAGCCCTTTGAAGCTGCACTGAAACTGTAATTTTGACCTTCAACCATTTGGTGCCCATTGAAGTCCACTATAAGGAGAATAATCCTGAAATGTTTTCATCAAAAACCTTCATTTCTTTTCAACTGAAGAAAGAAAGACATGGACATCTTGGATGACATAGGGGTGAGTAAATTTTATTTTAAAGTGGACTAATCCTTTAATGATTAGTAACAAAGAAAAACAGTAAAAGTTCTGTTTTATCCTGACATGACTTGACAAACTGAACAGACTGCACTTCTGTCCCTCAAAGCCTCACTTTCATTCAAGTCCAACTAGATGTGGCATCTACTCTGACAGCCTTATTGCTCTTGAGTGCTATACTTGGCCGTCAAGAGATCATGCCCTCCAAGACAACAACGAATTGCATCCGTCACTGTTGACAAGGATGATAACCCTCCGCCACTGGCACTGACTGATGAGCTGGCTGTCTGAAGTAGCCCGAACATGCCTGACTAACCAGAGCCTTTAACTTTATTACACTGATTACAAAAGCCGTGAAGCTTTGACTCAAAACATTGTTAATTTCCAGCAGCAGTTTGCCAGTTAATGTCATCAGTGTGATGAATAATGACAAGGCATATCATTTTAATTGAGTTCAGGCCAAAGCGTGAATGCCATTGCGTATAATCAGGAGTAGAGTATAGGATACAGTGTGGTTCATTCAGCCAGAAAATCATTTCAGTGTTCATTTACAACATTAAAAGGGTTATTTCACCCAAAAATGAAAATTCTGTCATTAATTACTCACCCTCATGTCGTTCCACACCCGTAAGACCTTCGTTCATCCAATGGCTCAGTGAGGTCTGCATCGCCAGCGAGACAAACACTTAAAATGCCCAGAAAGCTACTAAAGACGTATTTAAAACAGTTCATGTGACTACAGTGGTTCAACCTTAATGTTATGAAGCGACAAGAATACTTTTTGTGCGGCAAAAAAAACAAAACAAAATAACTTTATTCAACAATATCTAGTGATGGGCGATTTCAAAACACTGCTTCATGAAGCTTCGAAGCTTTATGAATCTTTTGTTTCGAATCAGTGGTTTGGAGCGTGAAAGTCATGATTTCAGTAAACGAGGCTTCGTTACGTCATAAGTGTTTAGAAATTTCAATGGTTCACTTGACTTTGGCAGTTTGATACGCACTCCGAACCACTGATTCGAAACAGATGAAACAGTGAATCAGTGGTTCGGAGTGTGTATCAAACTGCCAAATTCACATGAACCATTGAAATTTCGAAACGCAACGAAGCCTCGTTTACTGAAATCACATGACTTTCATGCTCTGAACCACTGATTCGAAACAAAAGAAGCTTCATGAAGCAGTGTTTTGAAATCGCCCATCACTAGATATTATGGAATAAAGTCACTATTTTGTTTTTTTAGCACACAAAAAGTATTCTCGTCACTTTATAATATTAAGGTTGAACCACTGTAGTCACATGAACTGTTTTAAATATGTCTTTAGTAGCTTTCTGGGCATCTGAAAGTCTTAATTATCTTTTTGGCGATTGCTGGATTTAATCAAAAATATCTTAATTTGTGTTCTGAAGATGAACGAAGGTCTTACGAGTGTGGAACGACATGAGGGTGAGTAAATAATGACTTTTCATTTTTGGGTGAACTAACCCTTTAACGCAACCACAGTTACATGTTTATTCAGTTCACAGAATAGACTCCTTTCTTTCGCAGCAAAAAACAAAAACAAAACGTAGGAGGATAAGATGGACCCCATAAAGTGACAGTGGAAACACGGCTATTGACAAAAGTCGAGCATGCTAGTGCATGCCAGGGCCAGTCGCAATTTCACTGTCACTTCAGGGGCTTCCTCGGGGCCAACAGCCAGGAGTTTTTGGCCCGTCAAATACCTTGGTTCAACGCGGGCAAACTGGGACTTGAGAAGCGGTGATGGAGAGGTGGAGTTTACCCGAGTCAGGAGACGGTCAACACCGCTGTTCATTTCCCATGTTATTATATCAGGCTACCAGCTAGCTTCAACATTTAAGACATTTAAAACAATTTTCAGCTCAAAACTCACTTTCAGACACCAGCAAAGGTTTGAAATAAGTTCCTTGTGATCCGATGGGGATCTGCTTCAGTCATGCTTATTTTGCGATTTAGCTAGTTTTCAGTCAAATGGTGGGGTTGTGCGACGTCGTTCTATGGAGGCGTGTTAGGCTAACGCTGCGGGGCTACTGGCTCGACAGTGGAAACGCAACTTGATTTTTTGCCTCAGTGCTCAAGGTCCAAGGCTATTGGCCCCATCTGGCATGTTGTAGCTCAGGCTCGCACTGACCCGACAGTGGAAAAGAGGCTATTCAGGACCTTTGATGGCTATTATAGTCTTCAAAAATAACCAATTAAAACACCTAGAATATTTATTAGTTAGTCATGTCAGGATCATTACCAGTCATTAAATCATTAGCAGTCATGCCTAAATAAAAAAAAAAAAAAAAAAAAAAAAAAAAAATTATATATATATATATATATATATATATATATATATATATATATATATATATATATATATATATATATATATATATATATATATATATATATATATATATATATATATACACATACACGGAGCCGCTAAAGCAGTGGTCGCCAACCCATCTAATTGTGATCGACTGGTAGATCTTTATAACTGTCCCAGTAGCTCCTGAAAATAACAGAAATATGAGTACAATAATACTTTACATTTCTACAGTCTTTGTACTGTATTTATTTTTCTGTTATTTTTGGGAGCTACTGGGACAGTGATAAAAGATAAATAGCCCACATCATGCCTGAGTCTGTAAACAGCTGTTAACAAGAAGCCAAAGATGCTGAAGACAGACGCAAAGAGGAGAAAGTTCTGTAGCATGCGGAGAAGCTCACTGTTCACGATGCTCGAAATATAGGAAGAAAATATAAATATTGAATTGGAGGTGAGGGGTTATATGAATATATCTCTGAAGGGAACTGACTATCTTCAGAAATGTTTTGATGGCATTTTATTTTCCTCTTACCTCTGAATAAAATAGCTATTTATAAGTGCAGTGCTGCTTTGTTTACAGCAGTAACCAAGGAAATGCTCTAATAATTGTTAATCAAAATAATTGTTTGATGCAGCCCAACTTTACAGCTTGAATAATGCACAAGTCTTAAAAGAATTAATATAAGTGCTTTAATAAAATTATAAGCTTCACATTTCTGCTTTAAAATTGAATAGAATTCACTTAAATTCTAAGTGTCTCACTGTAATCTGGTTTTTCTTTAAAGAAAACAAGGGACAAATGACTTCTTGTGGTAATCAACATTATGCCACAGATGCTGTCGATTGGGCTTTATTTGTATTGAACCAAAATATTTCTTTAAAAAGGTTCTTAATAAATAGCATCAAGCTTTGATCAATTTGATTTAACGTGCCCTATACTGGCATCATGTATGAAATATGAGGTGAGGAGGTGTTGTAAAGTAGGCCTATGTTTTCTTACCTGTCCATAGAAAGCTGTGCCACCAGCGTCACGTCAGTGTTATCTAAGGTTGGTTCATACTCATAGTGCAGGAAATAGACGTGTGTGCGGTGCACAGTAAAGCGTTCCCGACGAAACTCATAACATGGGTCATCTTCATCCAGCTCGGATAGGGTCTTTTGGAGCTGCAGGAATATTAGGAAAACAGTTGTTATTCTTTCATGCTGCCTAAATAAAGAAATCACTGCAGACATCTGCAACTTTAAAAGCTGCAGTTGCCAACATGAAGCACAACTCACATTCTCTGAATTGTGGTCTGTTTCACTGGGACAGCCAAAGAGCTCACGCCTCAGCAGATTCCCATCATACTCCAGGAACGTCAGATAGAGATTCCTGAAGAACTCCACGTGTTTGTTCTTAACACGCAGTTTCTTCGGAGAGTTCCAGTGAATCACCTGGAGTTCAGAAATGCGGAAAATTATATCAAACATTTGCTTGATCTTGATCTCAAACTGAACCGTTTGTTGTTTCTTTCTATATTAAAGGGGTGGTATAATGCCATTTTTATAAGACGCGAAATAAGTCTCTGATGTCCCAGAGTGTGTATGTGAAGTTTTAGCTCAAAATACCCCACAATTTTTTATAGCATGCTAAATTTGTCACTTTTTGAGGGTGAGCAAAAACGCTCTGTTTTTGTGTGTGTGTCCCTTTAAATGCAAATGAGCTGCTGCTCCTAAGCAGAGGGCGGGGTTTCAAGACATTGCGTTAGCACTAGCAGCTCCAATTACCTCACGAAGACTCACTGAAAATGTCAGAAACTGTTCAGCATTTTATGTTCAAAACGGAGTCGGACAATGATGGAGAGACTCAAGAAGAAGTGACAACATGTAGACTGCAACAGGACGCTTCTGAACGGTTAGTTGATGAATTTATGTAGCCGATTGATTGTTTATTAAGTTTTTACGCCATGTTAGCATCATGGCTATTTATGTAGCTGATGTGGGATATCTTAAAGTCATTGATTAGCATAGTCATGATAATCTATAAATTGCTCATGTGGGAACTGTTGTAAAATGCCTACAGAGCCAGAGAACATATGCTGAATTAGGATAGAACAGGTATAGTTTAAATTAATAATTGTTGTAACTTATGTTGTCATTATGACATGCTATTGCATTTGTGTTACGTACTGTATAGCAATAACATGGCATCACCCCCTTTGTTATGTGTTCTCAGGGGCAGCGTTTATGTAAATTTTATGGTTAGTGATGTCACCAACCCGGGAAGAAGTTCGTTGTAGTAACTACCATCCGTTCGTTGTAGTCCTTAAACAGAGAATTCTTTAAAAAAATAATCTCTGTCTTTGCTTTGAACTTTGAGCATCGTAACTTTGCAGATGTTGTTTATGCTCTAACAGCAACATTACACACTAACTAAAGTTAAAAAAGTGAAATCATAATGAACCACCCCAATAAGCACACATGTAGATGAGATGTTTGTCCAGGCAGCTATCCACCATTTTTTAACGTAAGAGCGACACGGACATTTGTAATATGAATGTGTCTGGCTTCATATTAACAGCATTTACAGCAGTAGGTTCTGTATATTATGCTGCTTTCACTTTAATATACAGATCTAATGTACACATGCGATTTCTTTACTTGCTGTTTATGTTTACAGACATAACCGACTGTGTTTGTGTGTTTGTGACTTACCCTTGTGTGTATTTGAGAGTTTAAGTGCAATAAGAAGAGTAATAGGGCTGAAACGATTTGTCGACATTATAGAAAAAAAAAAATTGTCGACAAATATCTTTTTATTGTCGAATAGTCTGATATCATAAGACCCATTTGAAGGGCCTGCAATAACGTGGTTTGACCAGTGGGGCGCTGTAGCGCAATACTGTAATGCAGCCCTCCCGGATCCAATCCAATAAAAGAAGACATGGCGTTTCGGAGTGCATAGTGCAAAAGAAGTCGAACCCGTAAAATGTGGGAATTTAACATAGCATAAAACATAAACATAATGTTTAGCATAACTACAAAAAAATGCATGCAGGGCCACCAACTATCATTCAAACTCGCTGTTCACCACACGTCCATTTTCTCACGCAGTGAAAGATACATCGCAGAGCAAAGAGGACAAAGACAACATGCCGACAGATGAGACAGATCAGGTTACTTTTGATATAAACAAAGTCTCAGCTTTTAAATTCTGTCAATTTTACTACGGGATTCAAACAATACATGTGGTTTTGGCGCTCTTTAACGTGGAGTGACAGATCGCTGTAACACCTCAGGTCAAGCGGCACGTGAACCTATTATCTCTTCCTCTTTTCTGCTATTACAGCATGAAATAAACATGAATGAACATCAAAAAGTATGCTGAAAGATACAGTACAATTTAATGTACTCTAATGTACTCAGAGTTTCAACCGCAGAAAGACCGCAATAAAACAGCTTGCAAACAAATGTCACAAAATGTTACATTTACCTCAGGAAAGCCATTCCATGACCATAAACTCGATAGTTAGTAAAAAGAAAAAAAAGAAGAAATCTAGAGGATCATTTTTCAAAACATTTTGCACGATATTACATATTCATATTTGTACTCTTATTAAAAAGTTATTACAATTCCCAGACTCAGTACTAGTTTTAAAAGTATTTTTTTAACAAATTCATTAAAAATACACTTTCAAAAGCTGAAATTATTTCCTTGTTTTATTTATTAAAGAATAACTCAGTATTTTAACTAATTGCTAGTGGAATAATTGAACAAAGCATACTGATTAATCAGTGCAATAATCGATGATTAGTCGATTAATCGTTCCAGTAATCGACGATTAGTCGATTAATCGTTCCAGTAATCGATTATTAGTCGATTAATCGTTCCAGTAATCGGTGGTTAGTCGATTAAGCGTTCCAGTAATCGACGGTTACTCGATTAAGCGTTCCAGTAATCGACGGTTACTCGATTAAGCGTTCCAGTAATCGACGGTTACTCGATTAAGCGTTCCAGTAATCGACGATTACTCGATTAAGCGTTCCAGTAATCGACGATTACTCGATTAAGCGTTCCAGTAATCGATTATTAGCCGATTAATCGTTCCAGTAATCGATGATTAGCCGATTAACCGTTCCAGTAATCGGCGATTAGCCGATTAACCGTTCCAGTAATCGACGATTAGCCGATTAAACGTTTCAGTAATCGATGGTTAGTCGATCAATCGTTCCAATAATCGACGATTAGTCGATTAATCGTTCCAATAATCAGTAGATTAATCGATTATCAAAATAATCGTTTGTCGCAGCTCTAAAGTGTAAGAGAACTTAGTTTGATACTCGCGTGCCGTTTGACAGCCAGCTTTCTGTGTGTGTGCTTTAGATGTGGGCGCTCAGAAAACCTTAGATGTTTAGACTGAAATGGCTTTAAAACGCATGCAAATAAAACTTTCATGATGACGGACAACTGCAATGTCATGTGAGCGTGACTGCAATAGAGATGTTTTGTTAGTTTTTGTCAGAGTATTCGACGCACAAGCTGTACAGGCTCCGCCCTCTTCTGTAAAGCAGGGTGAGGAGCAGCAGCTCATTTGCATTTAAAGATACATGCACGAAAACAGTATGTTTTTCCTTCTACTCAATTTTGAGTTGAAACTTCACAGACACATTCTGGGGACACCAGAGACTTATATTACATCTTGTAAAAAGGGGCATAATAGATCCCCTTTAATGTCATGTCGTAAGTATGAACACAGTGGTTTGTAGCACAAATAGTTTCACCATTTACTGCACTTTGTTATTCTTGTAGTTATTTACCTATAGCGACTAATGAAACGGAAGTAGAATATAGCGTTGCAAAATAAGGTGAGTAAATGTGAAGAAATTGTTGTTTGTCATCTAGAACAGTGGTTCTCAAACCTGTCCTGGGGACCCCTCACCACTGCACATTTTGCATGTTTCCCTCATCTAACACACCTGATTCAACTCATCAATTAATTAGTAGAAACTGCAAGAGTTGACTTGGGTGTGTCTGATGTGGGAGACATACAAAATGTGCAGCGGTGAGGGGTCCCCAGGACAGGTTTGAGAACCACTGATCTAGAATAAGTGTGAGTTCCCCCTTGTGTCAGCTCCACGGTCACCTTGAGGTCGGACACGTCTTTGTAGCACTTCTCAGAGCGGGTGTGATCTGACAGCTGAACGTTCCAGAAACAGGGCAGCTGGTGCACCAGGAACGGGTTCTGCTTGATCACAGCATTGAAGATGTCCTGCAGGCACAATATTATTTTATACGACTAATAAAATAGATTCTAAGGCTACATGTTTACAAGCTCTTTCAGCAAAAAATAAAATGTATTTTCTTAATTTTCTAAAGCAGCTCTTCTTTCACATAAAATTGTATCTGATGTTTATGATGGAATTCACAAGTGCATTGAATGAGTGCCTCTGATTGGCCATTGCATTCATATAGTCAACAAAAACGTGATTTCTTATGCTCAACACTGCAAAAAACAATGTATAAAAAGAAATCTTTGATGCATCATGAGCAGATCTATATGTATTGCCGCATTCAACACTTTTCATTCATTTCACTTTAATTGCAACAATCATCGATTTAATTTAATTGTATACGGGCAATTTTTTGCCACGCATCTTCAGTTTGGGGGGCATTTTGGAGCCATTTTTTGCCCCAAGTCTGTTAATTTCCGACCCTGATCTGCACTGCACTATACATGGCACTCTGCAATCCAACTGATGGAAATCTATTGTAGCGACGGAGAACTTTAATCCCAGTCTACTTCATATCGATAAAACATTCCCAGTTTATCTTAGCAACATGCTAACATCAAACTCTATTGAAATCATCTGAGGGTCTCCAATGTGTTTGGGTTTTCCTAGTGAGTTGAAAGTTAGTCACTTCTGATGTTATATATTGTCTAAGTAGACAGCAGGGCAGCTCACTATGGATTGGAACAGAGCCCATGTGTGTACCTGATCAGCGAGTGATGTAGACAGCATGCTCATGAGCTCTCTCTCTGCCGTCAGCCGCCACATCTGTTCCCACTTCAGCTTCCTCAAACGATCCAACAACAGCAGAATCACACCTTCAACACACACACACACACACACACACACACACACACACACACACACCATCATTTGCATGCCATTTCACTAATTAGCACTTATAATATAATGGAATTGTCTGGTTCTTTGTTGTATAATCTCAACCCATTAATGCCACGATATACTTCAAACAAAGTTCTTTTTTGCTCTTCGTTTAGGGGTAAAACGAAGTTCGAAATGCATGACCAGCAATATACTGTAAACAAAAATCTGACGCCGCACACACTGCTAAGAGCAACATTTAGATGAATATGTAAATATGTGCTGTACACTTTCTGCTCAGTAACAAAATAAACAACAAAAATGAGAAAACAGCAAGCATTTTTATAGAAAGCATAAGAAAAGCGTCTGATCATAACAGCATGGGAATGTTAGCAGGAGCTCTGCAAATTAGCACTCCAGTCACGTTTATTTATATAGCACTTTATTCAATAGATTGCTTAAAAGCAAGCAGCTTTACAATATCAAACATTAAAAACAGTGTCAGTGCCTCATTTCAACTTCATTTTGTACTATAAAGCGGTGTAGCATATGCACACGTATCAGGATAATCAATAAACTTTGGAATGTTCAGAACGCTTTTAGCATGCTGGACTGGGTTGTAAAACCATCTCGGCTCCGAACAGTCTGCCAAAGATGAGCCCACTTGACACTTTTGTGGACCCGTGAGGGTAAACAGAAAACTCCAACTTCCTCACTTTGGTGACTTCAAAAGGAGCACCCCCCCCCAGAGACTGACCAGATCCACATTCCAACACCCACACACACAGGCACACACAAAAACACACACACAGACACATACAGAAACACACAAACATACATTTTTGACTGTATATGTAAAATACAACTATGCTGAAATATATCCATCATGTATTTCGAGCGTATGCATGTTTTCTAGTGTTTAAAGTGCTAGTGTATTTGTGCTAGTGTTAGTTGTAATTAGAGCCCGACCGATATATCGGCCGGCCAATATTATCGGCCGATATGAGCTAATTGCATTTAAATCGGCATCGGCGTTTATAACGGCCGATGAAACATGAGAAACAGAGTCTCATGCTTCACTCATGTTATGAGTGTTGCATAGTTTGCCCACCAGAGGGAGCTCTGCAACTCCCCAGTTGACAACAGCGCCAGAAATCCACTACAGAAAAAAGCTATCAGCCGAGCCACGGAGATGTACTCTTTTGACAGTGAGTCTGTCGTTCGTCATGTGAAATGATTGTAGATTTAGTTCATACACTGTATATAAAAACAGTGTGGTAGTTCTAGCTAACGGTCCTATCATTATCACTTCTAAATATTCTGTAACATCACTTACAGCCGCTAATGCATTGCTATATTAGATTAGCCACAAAGCTAATAACGTTACCATGTTTATCAGTGGAAGAGCGCGAACGTTAATAAGAGGTCAAACTATAACGTTAGTGTTTAACTTATTCTAAATATATCTGCAGTGTTTGTTGTATATATATTGAGAACATTCTACATTGTTTAAATTATATTTTGGTATTATTTATTTATTTTATATTTATTTATTTTATATGTAGCTATACATTTAACTTATTTTAATTTTATTTTCAATTCATTGACATGGTTTTGTGGAATATTGAATTTGTTTGGTATAGCTCTTTTACTTTAACTTTAGTATTATAATTTATTTACAGTACACACACAGACTGTTAAAACCAGCTTCAACTGGAAGTAAGTAAAACTGTTAAATGTTTAAAACCAGACTGTTTTTTGATCATTAAAAAATATATACTTTTGATGTGCAATTGTTTAGTCATTGAGACTGTAATCTAAGGCTTTTTTTTAACATAATCCCTTCTGGAAAATGGTTTATACAGCCCACATACATAGAACAGGCAGATATTTTGCTATTGAATGTTGTGTAAGTGTAGTTTATAGGAAATGGGTCTAATATCCAGTTTATTTTCAAAATCAAAATATCGGCTTATAAATCGGCTCTTTTCGAGTTAATATCGGCATCGGCCCCCAAAAATCCATATCGGTCGGGCTCTAGTTGTAATAAGGGAATTTTGTCTGTAAACCATAACTTCTTGTATATGCCTTTCTGATCTATCGAGTTTGATCTCGTTTTAAAGCTCCGGACTCGAGCTATTCACTGAGAGGTGTCACATAGCTGACAAATGCATTTTTCTATGTGTTTAATGATATTGTGAAGAAAGCACTCCATCTCGAAATCCGATCTGATAGTCGTAAAGTATGCAAATTCATCTAGGAGACCAAACAAAGAAAGAGCTTGCCCGCCAACTTTGCATCACTGTCATTGGCCATTCCACCTCAAGGAGGTGTGTCGGCCTATCTGTCATAAAAAGGAATACCAGGATTCTCCTGTGTGTGCTCCCGACGGCCCTGAATCATTCACGCAGGTTCTCCCGATTGTCTCACGAGCACCTCGTGCACGTTTCTCCCGGACGTCTCCGGTGACCACGTGCTGCCATCGCGCTCAGCTTCGGGACCGCCATCTTCCAGCGAAACTCACTCTCAAGTCCTCAGTTCAAACCTTCCCGCGGAACGGAAGAAGCCAACGAACCGCACCAGCACTAAACTGAAATTCGACACGCACAACCAATGCAAGTATACGGCCGTTTCTCAATCTTAGATGATGAAACTGATTTCCGTGCTGGCTTAGGACTGTTTTGTAAGTTTGCTACTTGCCTTCTCTCTTTCCATCTCTACTTCCACTCTTGTACATAGGTGTGTATATTCTTGTATATATATTTAGACGTATAACCTCTGTATTCGTAGTTTGCATATATTAAACACTTAATTCATGCTCGATTGATCTTTTTGCTCATTTCAACAAAGCCAGGTCACTTTAACGTTTCGATCCTATACCCTTGCTTTACGTTTGGATGCTATCATAGAAATTTATCCCCGTGGCCAGAGGATAATATTTCTGTCGTAATAGTCTGTGGATAACTTACCAGTTTGCTGGACGGACCGATAGTTCTCTACATAATTATCAAACCAGAACTAAGCATATATGTAATTGATTATAATTAATTGTAATTAATGCACAATATATGTTTAATTCCCCCTTGGGTCGGTATGTGCAAAATAATGATTCATAAATCTTTATGAATTATTATATTCATATTCCACCCATAAATTGATTAATAACTGTAGTAAATCGCTACAGCGGTGTGTTCAGCAGTGTTCATGTTTTCACCCGCGGAGATCTTACCTCAACAAACTCAAACATACGAAATGAGTGATTTCATCACTGATCAATGGTAGTATGAAGGTGTTTTGCAGCTGGAGCAAACTTTTCCCGAAAGCTCGCTTTGGCAAGCCGTTTCGGACTTCCAAAAAGAACACAAAACAAACTTAATTTTGGCCTGATTGTTCGAAATGACGTCACATCAGTTCATTTTTTGATTTCATTTGAAGTATATTGGAGCCTTTACTCTCATTATTCATCAGGATCTTTGGTATTTGTTCTAAAACTGGTCTTCCCTTCAAGTCTGATAATCAGAAATCCGGCTGACATACCTGTGTTAAAGCCTCTGCCCAACGCTGGCCATGGCCGATGGTTCTTCCACAGGTTCCCCAGGTACCAATCGCTCTGATTCTCCACTAAACCAAGAACCTGCTGACCTGAAACACACAAACACCGCCACAGTGAATTGTGCGTCTTAACTGATTGACAGCATCTGAGCTATGGATGAAAATCTGTAGTTCATTTAAAGCTCTTACATATAAAAAAAATAAAATAAAAAAAATTGCACACATATTTGGGACAATGACACAGGAAAGGAAATGCATATTAAAAATGGTAGTTTTACATTCTTTGTATTCATGTTGGTTTCATGTGGTTTAGAAAAACTTTAACACTATTTTTATTGACTCTAAAAATGTCATGTGGTGCAACCATCAAGTAAAAGTCATTTTTCTTACACCCTGAATACATGTGAGAGATCACATGTCAAAAGTCATTTTTATTTTTATATACATTTCTAAATTCATTCATGATACAGCACATTTTGGTGAGTTGCAACTACAAACTGACCTCACCTAACATTGTCAAATGTATATATATATATATATATATATATATATATATATATATATATATATATATATATTTATTTATTTATTTATTTTTTTTTTTAAATTAGATTTAATCGATTGACAGCACTTTAAAATATATTAGTCAAGTTCAATTGACAAAAACGGCTATCATTTCTATTCAATCTTATTCAAAGTACCTTTGAACTTGTGGAAGACGACCCACAGCTCAGCGATGTCTGTGGCAAAGGTGATGTCAGTATCCAGGACGATGACCTTCTGTAGGTCGGAGGGCAGCGTTTTGGTCAGCACCAGCTTCATCAGGCCATAGATGCCAGAATAATGCTTGTTCGGGATCCAAGACACCTCAGACTGACAAACACACAGACAGCAAATAAAAAACATTAAATGAATTTAAAAACTGCAAGACCCCCTCGGTCTGTTCTCGATCATGTTCCTGAGGGTGGGGGATGAGATATTTGCCCCCCCTTTGGTCCAAGTGCCGCGGGGGATGGCAATTTCTGTATTTGCATGTGCATTCTGATCATTGAGCATTACAGAGCTCCGGCAAAGCTCAAGATGATTACGGTTAGAAATTATTGTTGTATATAAATGGTTTTAACTGCTCCGATTCAATTATTAACATATTTAAGTGTTACTTTATTTGATTTGTATAACAACGCAACATAAGACCAGAATATCATTCTCTACTCTAGCCAAAATGCTGATGATTGATCCACCAATTAGTTAACACGGAAACAGAAATCACTGAATTCCCAGGAAATAGTGTATATAGTCGAATCATACTAAACTCTCAAACTACTCATATACAGCAGTGACCAAAAGCATTGGCAGTGACATATTGAGTTTTATTTTTTAAATCTCTAAAAAGAAAATAGGGAAAAATACTTGTGCATCACTGTTGAGCTCTACTGAGCAAAGCAGTTTAGCCACACAAACCTTCAGCTCATCAGCGTCATAGAAGTTGACATGAACGGCCGGCACCATCCAGGTGTGAAAGAGATCGGCCAGGATCTTCCGAGCGATGGAGTCCGTGATAAAATGGAAGTGGAGTGGGTTCCGTCTGACACATAGAGGGAGAACAAACATTTGTTGTCACAATCACCCAAAACCGAAAAACATCATCTACTAAATATTCACTACTTTTTATTATATACAAAAAGCCAGGATATTCTTCAGAAATTCGCCTTTTGTGTGCCACAGAAAAAGGTTGTTGGTTTGGAATAGCATTAGGAATAAAAGGTAATTTTCATTTCAGGATGAACTACTTTCTTGTCAACTAAAGATGAGTGTAACATTATCACCAACAGCACAGGAAAAACAGTCAAAAGTCATTTTATGCATCATATCAAGTACGCTGACGATTAGGGCTGGGCGATATATCGCATGCGATTCTCACGCGCATTTCGTCAGTAAAGCCGGTTCCCTGATTACCGCTAAATCGCCATCACCTGCTTTCAAATGAAGCGCCATTTAACAGACAGAGCCGTAGTTCACTGATAACCCACGCAAATATCGCGTTCATTATCGAAGGCGATTCATCTGCGATATGAACGTGATATTGCGTGGCTTATCAGTGAACTACGGCTCTGTCTGTTAAATGGCGCTCCGTTTGAAAGCAGGTGATGGCGATTTAGCGGTAATCAGGGAACCGGCTTTACTGACGAAATGCGCGTGAGAATCGCATGCGATATATCGCCCAGCCCTACTGACGATGAGACCTGATTCTAGCTTTACTTGCACATTTTACATGTTTAACAAACTGTTTTCATCATTCTTACTTTGTATTACCCCTTAAAGGTCTAATAAAAGTCTTTACAATTAATATCTCAATGTATGTCTAGTACACAGTAAAATCCCCAGAGTTAAATCAACTCTGCTCAGAGTACATATGGTCCCTCTCTAAATAGTGTTAAAGTAACACTGAAGCAGAGTTAAAGTTAATGAGATAATTAAGCAATTAATAAGGCTGTGACTGAAGTCAGTTGTAGTTCTTGTGTTTCTCTTCTATTCAGTGATTCTGCTTGTTAACAGCAGGCGTTCATCACTAATGCACAATCACTTGATTAATTGCTTAATTATCTCATTAACTTTAACTCTTCTTCAGTGTTATTTTAAAACTATTTAGAGAGGGGCCATTTGTACTCTGAGCAGAGTTGATTTAACTCTGGAGATTTTGCCGTGTACAGAAGACTAATACCTATGATGAAAAGAGTGAAAGAGTGACTGGTAATTCCAGTCTGGTCACCAACACTTTTGATATACTTGGACACTCAAGCTTTGTTCAAAAACTTACTGAGGCGCTTTGCTGACTACATAAGCAACAACCTTTTAAGGAAGAATCCTAACTGAATACTGTAAGGAGCCGTGAATACCCTCTAAATGTGGACAACGACTTTAAACTTACCTGTGAAACAGAACTGACTTGACCAAAGTGACGACATCTCTGCTCGCATTGTACCCCGCACACACGATGGCAATATGAATGGTCTGTGATGAGAAAGACAAGTAGTTCAGAACAGTCTGAAGCAGCACTGATGCAATAAATATATGTTTTAAAATATGACACTACAACTTCAAAATCAATTTTATAAAATGTAAAAGACACTGTCATAATGCTAGGTTGCAATACAGTTTCTCTAGGATGTTGCTATGTGGTTGCTAGAGTGTTCTGGATGGTTCTCATAACGCTCCGAAGCTTCATGAAGCAGTGTTTTGAAATCGGCCATCACTATATAAGTTGTTATTTTGTTTTTTTGGCGCACCAAAAATATTCTCGTCGCTTTAGAATATTAATATTGACCCATTGTACTCACATGAACTGATTTAAATATGTTTTTAGTACATTAATGGATCTTGAGAGAGGAAATGTCATTGCTGGCTATGGAGGCCTCACTGAGCCATTGGATTTAAACAAAAATATCTTAATTTGCATTCTGAAGATGAACAAAGGTCTTACGGGTGTAAGTAGTAAGTAACAACACACCTGACCTCTCCTCAACAAAACATATGATTTGAGGACAGGGTCAGGGTCTTGGTTTTGATAATGTCTGAATCTGTTCAGTGTAAGGTCTTGATTCAGCATACCAACCTCACATTTGTTCACCACAGGCTGAGGCACACAGTCCGAGCTGTTGCCCGAGGCAACTCCTTTTTTAGCTTCGCTATCACCTGTTCCCTCTTCAGTGGAATGGGTGTGTAACTGGTTGCCTTGGCGACCATTGCTATGATGACTGCTATGGGTCGGGACCCTGGGCGGCAGGCTAATCTCTCTCCGCAGTGCATGGTTATGTTCCTCTACTTCTCGCAGCCGCAGCTCCAAAGCCTGATGCTCAGCGGCCGCACCGATCAGCACAGATGACTGAGGATCCAACGGCGACAGAGGCAGCGGTTTGACTGTGGAGGAAACACAGAGACTTGTTTAACATCTGTCCATCAACCCACACTGCTGTACTACAGCTTGTCAATTGTCCAAATTATGAGTGCAGAAGATTTCCAAAGAGTATGAAATGAATGTGAAAAAAAGAAAAAAATAAGACATACAGTGTGTAGTCTGATTAAAAATGAATGGCTCTTAATCAGATAAGCAGGTTCTTTTAATGAGTCACTCCAAAAGACTCAAGAACTGCTTCAGTTATCTGCTTGAATCCTTCTAACGAGTGCTTCACTTAATTAACTTGGTTATAGAATCAACTTCTGACTCACTTAAGTCCTGTTCCAATCTGGTATTAGATGTGTTTTTGATGATCTGATCACAAGTGGCCATCTGAGACACATTGCTGTTCCCATAGAAATATGATACACTCTCAGAAAAAAAAATGCAATAAGGGTACCTTTAGGTAGATCTTGGGATGTGCAATATGCATTATCTATGCATATAATATCGTAGTTGTTGTTAAACAAAAACACACCTTGAATGTCCACACACGCTAACCCTAGATTTAAAAACAACAGTAATTTTTGTCATGATTATTGTTTCTATTCTAGCATTCTGCTTGCTTTCAAACAGATACAAATAAAGTAATATATAAGATTACATTTATTTGAATGAATGAATTATAGCATTTATTTGAATTCATTATTAAGAGAAAGAGAGAGATGAGAGATGCATGTAAATTACCTTCATTCGCTCAGTCTCTTACTCTATTAACAACGAAGCTGTGAGTTTAATTACTTAAAAACCAGCGATGTTACCACTTTGTTGCTGAGAAATATAATGTAGCGATTCAGTAGCAAAGCCCTAGATTCAAAAATTGAATTTACCTCGGCATAGTTAAATAACAAGAGTTCAGTACATGGAAAAGACATATACGGTGAGTCTCAAACTCCATTGTTTCCTCCTTCTTATATAAATCTCATTTGTTTAAAAGACCTCCGAAGAACAGGCGAATCTCAACATAACACCGACTGTTACGTAACAGTCGGGGTGTACGCCCCCAATATTTGCATATGCCAGCCCATGATCGAGGCATTAGACAAGGGCAGCCAGTATTAACGTCTGGATGTACACAGCTGAATCATCAGACTAGCAAGCGAGAACAATAGCAAAAAATGGCAGATGGAGCGATAATAACTGCCATGATTCATGATAACATGATATTTTTAGTGTTTTGGTCAGCACCAGCTTCATCAGGCCATAGATGCCAGAATAATGCTTGTTCGGGATCCAAGACACCTCAGACTGACAAACACACAGACAGCAAATAAAAAACATTAAATGAATTTAAAAACTGCAAGACCACCTCGGTCTGTTCTCAATCATGTTCCTGAGGGTGGGGGATGAGATATTTGCCCCCCCTTTGGTCCAAGTGCCGCGGGGGATGGCAATTTCTGTATTTGCATGTGCATTCTGATCATTGAGCATTACAGAGCTCCGGCAAAGCTCAAGATGATTACGGTTAGAAATTATTGTTGTATATAAATGGTTTTAACTACTCTGATTCAATTATTAACATATTTAAGTGTTACTTTATTTGATTTGTATAACAACGCAACATAAGACCAGAATATCATTCTCTACTCTAGCCAAAATGCTGATGATTGATCCACCAATTAGTTAACACGGAAACAGAAATCACTGAATTCCCAGGAAATAGTGGATATAGTCGAATCATACTAAACTCTCAAACTACTCATATACAGCAGTGACCAAAAGCATTGGCAGTGACATACTGAGTTTTTTTTTTTTAAATCTCTAAAAAGAAAATAGGGAAAAATACTTGTGCATCACTGTTGAGCTCTACTGAGCAAAGCAGTTTAGCCACACAAACCTTCAGCTCATCAGCAACCTCAGCTCGTAAGCAAGCAAGAACAACAGCAAAAAATGGCAGATGGAGTGATAATAACTGACATGATTCATGATAACATGATATTTTTAGTGCTATTTGTAAATTGTCTTTCTAAATGTTTCGTTAGCATGTTGCTAATGTACTGTTAAATGTGGTTAAAATTACCATCGTTTCTTACTGTATTCACGGAGACAAGACTGTCGTTATTTTCATTTTTAAACACTTGCAGTCTGTATAATGCATAAACAACTTCATTCTTTATAAATCTCTCCAACAGTGTAGCATTAGCCGTTAGCCATGAAGCACTATCAAACTCATTCAAAATCAATGTAAACATCAAAATAAACACTGTACTTATGCGATTAGACATGCTGCATGACGAACACTTTGTAAAGATCCATTTTGAGGGTTATATTAGCTGTTTGAACTTTTTTTATGTTGTTTAAGGCAAGCGCGAGCTCTTGGGGCGTGAAGCACGAGATTTAAAGGGCCACACACCCTGAATCGGCTCATTTCTAATGATGCCCCACAATAGGCAGTTAAAAAAATGAATAAAAAAAAAAATCTATGGGGTATTTTGAGCTGAAACTTCACAGACACATTCAGGGGATACCTTAGACTTATATTACATCTTTTAAAAAGACGTTCTACGGCACCTTTAATAGATAGATAATGATTAATAAATGCAATTCTTTAAAAAGAACAGTACAATTATCCCATTCTCAAATATTTAGATTGAAATATTGCTGTATTTATTATAAATAATTTATCTGTGCACATCATGTGTTGTTGTTTTAATTCATGTGCCCTTGTGAACTTTAATCAATCTAACATTCCCTCCCTCTTGCATCCTCTGTTTTAGGTGTGAGAGCGGGACAAACTATTTTACCTATTTTTCAACCTATTTTCACACTATTTTTTTATTGTTTATACTTTTATATTATAGTTTTAATTAATAATTAGAATTTGCTTTTATTTTTATATTTTCAGTTTTGAAATATTACCATTTAGGTTTAATTTAATTTATTTCCCATTAATAATTTTAGTCTTCTACTGTACACAAACTCACTTCAGTTAGTGTCTGAAGTAACAATTATAGGTTTTTCATCTAATATTTACATTTCTTGTTCAAGAAGCCATTTCACTCGCAAATATATGTTACAATAGAGAAGAAAAGACTACCGCAACTTCGTTTCATGCCGACTTATAATTTATTTGTCAAATGCTAAGTTCTTGTCATGAAATGCATTTAAACAGTTAATACAGATGTCAATTTTAGACTAAATTAACTGTTGGATTTATTTTGATATGTTCAACTCTGATACATTGTGATATTAAGAGATTTCATTTAAGGTAGTACAGAGTCTATCTGATATTATAGAGGCTGCTTGTTCATTCAATGTTTAAAAAGGTTTAAAATATGTGCTGATGATAAAAAAAAAATGTTGGCCTACAATTTGAAAGCAGCAAAACAACTAAATACAAGCATTATATTTTTCTTTAAAAAAAAGGACATTCAAGCACAAACTATGTTAACAGCCAAGATGTAGAATGTTAATGTTCTCATGTCAGACTTCAACACATTATCTGAGCTGTTCAACATCAGTGAGCATAATAATTAGTTTACAGTTAATAAAGTGACAGGAAAAACATTTAACTTTCAGCCAAAAAGTCATTAAAAGCCACTGGAGTAAATCATGAGTTTTAGACAGGCTACAGTGACTCCATTCAGCACACAGTGAAAACACACTTCAATGGGCCTGAAGGTTTTACTGCGCTCAACTTATGAAGTACAAGACAAGTGGAATGAACTAGAACAAGAAAATTCTGTGCATTTTTAACATCACTACACTTTGCGACACATTACACAAAACACTGGACAAAATCTGAGATGCTAACAGATTGTCAACAGATGTCAACATTTAGTAGAGGCACAAAAAAATTACTTTTAAAATTATCTTGTTACTGAAACACACCAATCAACTTTACATGTTGTTGTTTTTTTGTTGTTTGTCAGTTTTTTTTTTAAAAGTTGATGTCTAATTGGGCGTTCACACCAGACACGACTTGCGCAAATAAATCACGCTATGTGTGTGTAGTTGGACGCTTGAACATTTTGAGTTTACTTGCTTCATTCGCGCGTGAAATTCACTTCACAACAGACGTGAATTCGCGTCAGGAGAGGGGCTCTCCCGCTCCTTTAAATGTGTGTCTCAGACTCTTCCACTTCTTTCCGCACACTTCCTCTGAATAAAAACATCAACTCGTCAGCAGGAAAGTAGTTGTAAAATACAGCGAATAAGCTCAATTTGCTGGCTTTATCTAGCTTGTAGTCTCAATATCTCAAATTGAGTAAAGAGCGTTTTTTACAGCTTACCAGATTGTCCGACCTCCTCACTCACTTTCTTTACTAGAGCAAGCTCCTGATTGGTTAACACGGCGCGAATTTTCGCCAAAGTTCAGATTTTTCAACTTGCGCAATTCACCCAAAACGCTCAATTCGCGCCGCGTCATTCGCGCAAATCACGCCGCAGGATGTCTATACGCATCTTTGCATTGACTTAACATGTAAATCACTCGCGCTTAAAGCTTCATTCGCGTCTGATGTGAACGCACCATAACAGTTGCATTATGTAATTGCATTTTTCTTTATCAGTGTATAATTTCTAACTACATGTTATACAAACCTATTGTTCCTTAAAAAATTTTTTATTTCATATTTTAGTAATATTGTATTTGTCCTACTGTTTGTAATTGGCTTCTTTCTTATTTTTAATAACAGAAATTAGATAAAATAAAACTAAATAACTAATTTGATATATGAGTCATTCCACGAAACCAGTACGATTTGAGTCCCTCTGACCTTTTTCAGTGTATTTTATCTATTGGGTCACCAAAATATATTTTTAAAAGCTTTTTGTATTAATTGAAATGTCTCCTTTAATAATGTTTAAAAAACATGGCATACATTTCATCTTTATATTAGAAATTATTATTATTTGATCTATTTTGCCATGTTCCTCAAGGCCTTCTATGAAAGTGTACTTGGGATATGAATAATAAAATGAGAAAAAAAGTCCATTCTTTTTGCCATTTCCATAAATATCCATATGTGCTTTTTCGCTGGTAATGTTTTTTTCTAAGTACATTCATGATTATTCATGGAATCACATCATTTAGTTCCGTACCTCAGTAACCCCTCAACCCTGTTACACAAACCATTCTCCCTCTATAAAAATAACGAACCGATACTTATGTGACACCATTAATAAAGTGACATCATAGAAGTCTTCTGAACAACATTGTGAGCAGACACAGGCAAGTTAACACCTTCTTTAATAATTATAACTAAATTATGTTGTGAAATTGTGTTTGTCGAGCTTAACGACTCTGTTACATCAATTAAAGATAGAAAACTATTACTTGTGAAAATTATCTTTGTTATTTCAATATTATTTATGATTTTTTAATATCATGCATGCCATGCGCTCTCCATTTATTCACTAGGTTTAGAGCAGTGGTCAATTTGGGCAAAAAAAATCTCAACCCCGTCACACCTACATTTTTATTATTATTTTTTGTTAAGTTTATGAAAAGGTCATTTAAAGTTAGTTGAACTCTGTCTGAAATGTTCAAAGCAATCATAAGAATACTGATTTTAGTTCAAATTCTTAAGTTAAGCCTTTGATCAAAAGTGATGAGGTTGCGGTCACATAAAGTGCCCATTTCAGGCTTTAGTATAGCAAAAGTGTGAGATTTTACAAAACTTTTATATTTACAATTACTGAATTAGTGTGAGGGACATCTGATTAATAGGAAAATGTTGATTTTATCACAAATACATTTTATAATATTCAGAGGCTTCCCATAGTGTCCATAACTTAAAATGATGACCAATAATAATAGGGATTTGATGCCTGATATGGGAAAATATGTTTTTCTGGAAGTGACATATGTCATTAATGTTGTGGGATGTTCAGAAAAGTAATACATTTTGGTAAAAAAATCTAAAAATGTGTAAGTCCAAATCGTACCCATCCATCTAACAGTCAAATCAAGTAATTTTTATTTATATAGCGCTTTATATAATACAGATTAAGGCCCCATTTACACTAGTATGTTTTTGTTTTAAAACGCATAAGTTTTGCTACGGTTACACCTGTCGTTTACAGTACGCCGGCATTTTCAAACGTCGAAAACGGAGACTTTCGAAAACGCTGCAGAGCCCGTTTTAGTTTGAAAACGGCAGGGTTGCATTTCAGTGTAAACGTACCAAAACGAAGACTTTTGAAAACGAAGGCGTGGCTGCCCACATTCGCTTTGCGCATCCTTGACAACTGTGTAATGGCTGCCCACGTTCGCTCTGCGTATCCTGGACGACCGTGTGAACAATAACATGGAGACTGAACTGCAATCTTTGCTGGCCTTGTTGTCATTTTTAGCAGCCATCGTGCAGTTAAACTCAGCAAATTTTTAATACTGCACTTATACGCGCATGCTCAGTGTGCTTTAACAGTCATGTGACATACGTTTTCAGCCCAGTTATATCAACTCTGCTTAGAGTACATATGGTCCCTCTCTAAACAGTGTTAAAGTAACACTGAAGCAGATTTAAAGTCAGTTGTAGTTTTTATTTCTCTTTTTTTCAGTGATTCTGCTTGTTAACAGCAGGTGTTCATCACTAATGCTCATTCATCACTTAATTAATCGCTTAATTATCTCAACTGTAACTCTGGTTCAGTGTTACTTTAACACTATTTAGAGAGGGACAATATGTATTCTGCACAGAGTTGATTTAACTCTGGGGATTTTACTGGGTAGTGTATACGGAGATCGTTTCTGAAACACTGTGGAAACGCCAGTGTAGATGAGGATCGTTTTCATTTTAAAACGCTGTTTTAAAACAAAAACACACTAGTGTAAACAGGCACTAAAGCAGCTCTAAAAAGACAGTTGTGTCATTATTCAGCTGAAGTCAGTTCAGTTTTATTACAAAAATACATTACTATACACTGTAATATTTGTTTCAGGTCATCCGAGTGTGAGAGTCCAGTCAGAGAGAATCCGTCTGTGACGTGTGGTGTCGTACCTGTGAAGTTTGCAGATGACAGATAGAGCCAGGTGAGGGCCGGAATAAAGATCAGGGCGAGGGAGGCAGCCACAAACTTCCTGCGCCCACGACACATTCCCAGCATCCTCTGCAGCCAGAGGGTGTCTGTTCAGAGACCTCTATGTGGGCATCAGCTGTTTGGATGGGGGGTACATGCTGCTCAGTAAAAATACAAACAAAAATTGTTAGCCATAACACAAATTTATTGATAATGCTCAAATACCAGAATGCATAAAACACAAAAAAGACTTCAAATATTGGCAACCCAAATAGATTTTAGAGTCTGAACTCTCAGCATTATATTAATTTGACTGTTTTGCATCTTTTCCTTTGAACTCAAGTATTTGATAATGTGAAGCTTTTTTGTCAAGCCTTTGTAAGACTAAGTGCACATGAAGTGTGCCATTTAGGACAGGTTTCAAATAAAAGATAAAATAATCAAATGAAATGAAGCACCTTTCATTTGTCATTTGTCAAATTTATTCATTGTATAATCCAACATGTATTACCACATGGTTTATTTACCACATATGTATTACCACAATTTAATAGACAAATCAAATTTTAATGCATTTCCAGAAAAAAATAAATAGTAACTGTGATATAAAATGACTCCTACTGTGATAAAAGCCACTCAGGTTACCTTTACAAAATTCAAACTCAAAACCTTTCAGTCACCAGCCAGGATCTGTACCACTACACCACAGCACCGTCTCAAATGCATGTTTAGATCTCTTACTGCAGTGCTAAAGAACAGGCTGGAACATTCATCATGAGGTTGGTTTCGCCTCGGATTCAGCAGCTGCTGTGTCAGCACTTAAGACAACAATCAAGCTGTGGCAATGCAAAGCATCATGGGCCAGTTGTTCAAAAGTAATCTGATCGGATTTCGGCCATTGGATTGGATCAAATCTTGAAAATGGGTTGTTCAAAAGGAAAAAGGGATTCTGAAATCAGATTAGATCACGGAATCCAATCCTAGTTTTAATCTTGATCAAACCTTCAGTTTGTGTTGTTCAAAACTTGTCAGTAGGATTTGGATAACTTTGATAAAAAAAAACAAAAAAAAACAGGATTATCCTGATCCCAACAGGGGGTAGGATTTCAAGGTGGATTCCAGGAGGAAAATGTAGTAAAACTTTAAAACTGGTCAAAAAAATACAACATTTATATCATGTAATATACACACACATTTTTTTTATTTTGCTTTTGATTAGTTTAACTGTTAAATAAATTAGAAGTAGACATTAACCTACATATTTAGCCTTTCGGTAACCTACTGTAAAGTAAAAAAGATTTTGGTGCCATAAAACAATCTCCAAACAGCTGTAAATATCCAACAAAAATATTATATTTAATTCAAAACCCATATTCTCTCTATCATCATGTCCCTTTAGGGGCTCCGTAGAGCACTGGTAATCCAGATTTGGTAATCTGGAAAAGTGTGTATCTGGATCATGGTGATCCAATCCAATTTTTCTTTGAAAAACCAGCACAAAAGTAAGATGGATTACCTGATCCTGGATAGCAAAACATGGGATTTCCAAATCCAGATCATTCTGATCCAGATTAAACTTTTTGAACAACTGGCCCCATATGATCATGTTGCTGAGACTAAATCTGACTACGTTCAAATCTTCATATTCCCCACTTAAAGGGTTAGTTCACCCAAAAATGAAATTTCTCAAATTAATTTCTGAAATTAATAAAAAATTAATGTCGTTCCACACCCGTAAGAACTTTGTTCATCTTCGCAATACAAATTAAGATATTTTTGTTTATGATTATATGTTTATTTTTGTTTTTGATTATGAAATCCGAGAGGGTTTTTTTTTTTTATCCCCCATAGAAAGCAACAAAATTACCACATTCAAGGTCCAGAAAAGTAGTAAAGACATCATTAAAATAGTCCACGTGACTACAGTGGTTCAACCTTAATATTATGAAGTGACGAGAATAATTTTTAGGAGCAAAAAACAAAACGAAAATAACGCATTTATTCAACATTTTTGTCTCTACCCTATCAGTCTCTTACACTGTTTACATAGACAGTTCAGCACTTCCGTGTTTACATCCGAACGCCGGGTCATTATTGGCCAACGCTGTTCACGCGAGCAGCACGACGCATGCATGTGAGGCTGATGCAGGAGCCGGCCAATAATGAGCCGGCATTCTGACATAGAACCTGGAAGCGTTATTTTTGTTTTGTTTTTGCGCACAAAAAGTATTCTCGTCGCTTCGTAATATTAAGGTTGAACCACTGTAGTCACATGGACCATTTTATTGATGTCTTTACTACTTTTCTGGACCTTGAATGTGGTAATTTCATTGCTTTCTATGGGGGGATAAAAAAAATCTCTTGGATTTTATCAAAAATAGAAGATAGCAGATGATGAACGAAGGTCTTACGGGTTGTGGAACGACATGAGGGTGAGTAATTAATTACAGATTTTATTTGTGGGTGAACTAACCATTTAAGAACAAAAATACAGATCAATGCTGTTACTGATTGCATCCTTCCGTCCAGTATGCCCACTAAATCAACACCGGAAAGTTACTCAGTAATGATATTATGCAGCATCTCTCACAAATGTCTACATGGTTGCAAGCAGGGGGTCACAGGCGCTGCGTAATATCATTGCGCCTGCTGCACCCATGGTACAGCAGCAAAGTTCCTTGATTATTACGCTGGAATGAGAGTATAGTTCCTAGCCATATCGTCAGTCTTAGTACACGATGTAACTACAGAAGAGTCAAGTTTTAAATAGAAAAAATATCAAAACTCTTTGGTCATTTTTGAGCGAGATGCTAACGGTCTAATCAGATTCAATGAACTATGCTAAGCTATGCTAAAAGTGGTACCGCCAGACCCGGAGATGGACTGAATGGATTCGAAAACGGTAAAACTCAACTGTTTAACTCTAGAGGAGTTGGAAAATGAGCCTATTTTCAAAAAAAAAAGTGGAGTGTTCCTTTAAACAGTGTTCTAAAGAATTAAAAAAAAAAAAAAAATTTTTTTACCAAAGTATGCATTCTAAGGAGAAAGTCAGCTATGTATTTCAGTTTAAATATCTATGTGCCTTATATTTTCATGGAAAAGTTAAATATCACATATCTTCCTGACAGGTTTCTCTAACTCCAAATTCAATATTGCAAAATTATAGGCCTATATATAATTAGGAGAAACATCTTAAATAGCCTATTCAGTCAATAAAGCAATTCCTTAGATATACTTTGCTAAAAAATAAATTAGACATGGCTGGCTCCTTAAAGCCCTCTCAAAGATGCCCTTCAGTGCAAACAAAACATTTACAGTGACATCAACAGACTTCTGAGGGTAATTAAACCATCATAAATCAATGATTTATGAATCAATGAACTTTAATTACCATCTAAAGAATTACCATGATACCCCACAGAAAAAAAAAAAGTCTATAGTGAAGATAGTTTCACTCAAGATACCACAGATACTATCATTGTTAGTGCAGAAAATCTGTGGTAAATTAGTATTAGCACTGTAATAAACAAATGAAACAAATATTTTGAAAACTTTTTGAATGACAGCCTTATTTTCTACTAAACATTTTCTTTTGTTACATGAAGGTCGCATTAAAAATGACTATACTTTTTATCAAATTACTTTTATGTATTGACATAAAATGTCCCTCGCTCAGGTATGACAGTGAAATTAGCCGTAGCAAGAGGAGCCGGCCATTTTACTACAAAAATGTTTAAAATATCAGTTCATTTGCATAATTAATGGTGATTTGAGGTGTGCTGGAAATTACATTTGCTCTCTACACGGTTCAGAGAAAATGACGCACCGTGTTGTTGAACATTGTTAGCGAGCAAATATAAAATTAACTAATGAGAGTTTGAGAAGCGTTTAAGAGACTTATTGAGAATGAGTCCACAAAGGCCAAAGTGGCATGAAGAAACAACCATTGACGTATTATGATTTTACAGTTGAAACTAACTAATTATGGTGACAAATTATATACATGCCGTCTCACCTGTGATGCTGAAATCACTGTGACTGAACGAGTCCGTTACTGTCAATAAAATAAACCCCAAACAAGAGACGAACAGATGATCTTCAGTATATCCGTGTGATATGTGCATGAATGAAGAACTAAGGGCTTTGTGCACCAATCCAGTCAGAATCACCGTGAGGAGATATCACAGATATGTCAGTGTCTCATTTGTGTCCATTTCAGATCCACGATTAGCGCGTGAAAATGCCGCATGCTGGATTTGATAGATGCGGGGTGTTTTTAGGAAAAATCTGCTGGAAATATTGTCTTCTGCTTCCCTGCACGCGAGTTACACCTCACATTCCGCAAAACGCGCCGTTTATTCGATCAATTTTGTGATATGGTTGCGTTTAACATGAACACTGCGGCCTCTCTTAACACTCCCTGTTTGTTTCCCATCCTCCTCCAGTCCTCAATCCCAACATATCCTCCAATCACTGCTTCAATCCACAATCCACAATCCAGTCCAGGAGACTGTGTTTTCACTAAGACCTGGGAAGAATTGGATTGTGCTCCGCTTATGGAGAGCTAAAACTCCATAAAAACTGCTTTGAAATTTGTAGTACCCCTTAATTTGTACAATTATACTGAAATGTGGTCATCAACAAAGATTCATTTAAAAAGAAATTAACAATGATAACTAATTTTTTTTTTTTTTTTTTCATGAAGGAAAATAGCATTTGTGACACCATAGACTGCAAATGGCTACAATACAATTTTGTTTTATATTCAATTAAACATAGCCTACTAAAACACTTTTCTATGTTCTCTTGTTTATCTGAAGCATTTATTTTTTAAGCATTTAAATTTACTTTCAAATTAAATTTTCCTGATAATTGACTCATCCAAAATGTTCATGTCTTTCTTTCTTCAGTCAAAAAGAAATGAAGGTTTTCGATGAAAACATTCCAGGATTATTCTCCATATAGTGGACTTCAATGGCCTCCAAATGGTTGAAGGTCAGAATTACAGTTTCAGTGCAGCTTCAAAGCGTTCTACACAATCCCAGACGAGAAATAAGGGTCTTATCTAGAGAAACCATCACTCATTTTCTAAAAAACATTTAAATTTTATACATTTTAACCATAAATGCTCATCTTGAACTAGCTCTCTTCTTCTTCTTCTCTATTAGAATTCCAGCAGTGTAGATGCTGCTAAGAGTATTACTGCCCTCCTCAGGTCAAAGTTTGAACTAAATTGTCATATACAATATGCTAGTGCAAGTATATAACAATTAGTTCAAACTTTAACCTGTGAATGAGCGATGGTTTCTCTAGATAAGACCCTTATTCCTTGTCTGGTATCGTTTAAAGCCCTTTGAAGCTGCACTGAAACTGTAATTTTGTCCTTCAACCATTTGGAGGCCATTGAAGTCCACTATAAGAATAATCCTGGAATGTTTTCATCAAAAACCTTCATTTCTTTTCGACTGAAGAGAGAAGGACATGGACATTTTGGATGACATGGGGGTGAGTAAATTATCAGGAAATTTTAATTTGAAAGTGAACTAATCCTTTAATGTCCTTTACATTTTTATCCTTTATTTCTGTTACCTTCTAACCTTATGCTTGATGTTTAACACATAAGAGTTTGTTTTATTAGGCTACTCATACCACACCAATAAATGTCTTAATAGAAATTGTATATTATCTTGAAAAAAAACAGTGTTTTATTGGGGTCTAAAAAAGTTAAACATTTAATTTTCTATAAGCATTGTACAGATTTCTATGTACACTAGTTATATAAAACTATACTGCCAGTACACCATAGTTATGATAGATCAATACATTTATTTCCATTCAAAGGGATGGAAACCAATAGAAAAAAAAAAAAAAAATATTAAAATATTCCTTATCCTGTGGCACCCTCTAGTGGACAACATTAATATCACAGACTTCATCTTTCAGCTGAAATGGCTGATAGTTTAGAATTTGTTGTTAGTTAAATTCATCATAAATTCATGAAATTAAGCATGTTTGCTCAGAATGACTTGATCTCCATATGTACAAAGTTTGGACAAGTTTGTGCACACAAGATATAGACATAATAGTCATAATGGCTTATACCATACACATTGTATCTCCTAAACTCTTTAATTAATCAAAATTCTTTTGATAACTTTTTGCCAGCATGATCTAGAGCTGATGTGTGCAAAGTTTGAACGTCGCATCAGTTCCGCTTTTTTCGTAAGTTGAATATCGAAGGCGTAGGATGTAGTATAAGGGTTTTGAACTGCGAGAGGCATTACACTTTCTTCCTAAATTGAATACAGAAGGTGGTCTGGCGGAAGCTAGATATTTTACTTTATAACTTGTTAAATATGGATATTTTTCTTACACAAACGCATCGCTTCACTTCAGAAGGCCTTTATTAACCCCCCGGAGCTGTGTGGAGTACGTTTATGATGGATGAAAGCACTTTCTTCAGCTCATACTCGTTGGTCCCGTTCACTGCCATTATAAAGCCACAATGCATCAGGATATTTATTAATATAACTCTGATTGTGTTCATCAGAAAGAAGAAAGTCATATACACCTAGGATGGCTTGAGGGTGAGTAAAGCTTGGGGTAAATTTCATTTGAATTTTCATCTCTTTCACTCGGATGGACAATGTTGCTTACTTTGCATGAGTGCCCACTACTGGCGGAATAGTTGTAATGGGTTTAAATGGAACACATTAAGCCCTTGATCACTTGGAATCCGATATGGAGCTGATTTATTATTTATAATTTTATTCCTTATAAATTTGTTTACACACCATTCTATAGGCCTGTATCTATGATTGGGCTGTTAAAAAATATTAATAAATTAAATAAATTTATATTAGATATTAAATATTAAAAAACACAAACAAAAATGATAATACAATAACTGTGTAAAAAATAGCATAAGGAAGCTACAAGTTTTAAATGCAGTTAAAGGATTTTATGTAGGATTTTCTCTCCGCTAGAGGTCGCTAGAGGCCTATTCAAAACAAAGGCGTAGTTTGATGATTCCAAGTTTGAGTGCGGAATCTTAGGACATGTGGTCTTCACCTCACAGCTGGTGGAAAATAATCGGGATAGGACTCGGGCAGAAATCATGTTCATGGATGCGATTATTAACGTTACTGTAGTATGAAGCAGAGCAGGACCGAGTGTTGTGGGAGCTGAACGAGGCCGCTGGAGCTTTTATTATGACACAGTCGGCGGCGCCACTTCCACTTTTCTGGTCATGAGTATGAGGTAACACAGCTCTGTTTATCATATTAGATACATTTCACTTTGTTGAAAATGATGTTATAACGTTACTCTGTGCGTTCACTCAGCGGCTGCTGTGAGACGCTTGTTTGAGACACACTGCAGTAAACTAGATCGATTTTAATAATAAAATTCTATATTATTGTTACTAAAAATAAAGCTGCATCTGATTATGCTATGTTAGCTACTTCACAAAATAGTGTTTTTCTCTGAGGTACGGTAAAGCATGGTACTCGCAAAAAATCAAGAAAATTTGATTTAAACAATAAGACTAAACGTGTTGAGCTATATAACAATACTTAGTTTTCTGTCTATAAATATATCAAAACAGTTGTTCCCTTGTCTGTTAAAACATGTAAATATTAAAGCCTCTTTGGTGTTTCCATGGTTTCTACAAAATAAAACTAGAAACCGAGGGTAACGCGGGTATGACGCAATTGACAGGCGACTCCTCACACGTCCCGGAGCCTTGGTTAAAATTGCAATTTTCTCACAATTTACATATAGTTGCAAACATTTGGGATATTGTAAGTACTCTAGCAAACAAAATTTATAACACTGGCCTAGTGGTTATTGAATATTTTTCTGCAAAATTCTTACATATTGCACCTTTAAATTTCAAAATAACTCCAATATCATACAGTAGACTTACTAGTTCACCCAAAAATGAAAATTCTGTCATTTATTACTCACCCTCATGTCGTTCTACACCCGTAAGACCTTTGTTCATCTTCAGAACTCAAATTTAGATATTTTTGATAAAATCCGATGGCTCAGTAAGGCCTGCATCGCCAGCAATAACACTCCCTTTTTCAATGCCCAGAAAGCTATTAAAGACATATTTAAATCAGTTCATGTGACTACAGTCGTTCAACTTTTACATTATAAAGCGACAAGAATACTTTTTGTGCACCAAAAATAAGAAAATAGCGACTTTATTCAACAATATCTAGTGATATCTAGTGATTTCAAAACTATGCTTCATGAAGCTTCGAAGCTTTTCGAATCTTTTGTTTCAAATCAGTGGTTCAGAGCACCAAAATCACATGATTTCAGTAAACAAGGCTTCGTTACATC
Organism: Megalobrama amblycephala; assembly: GCF_018812025.1. NCBI lineage: Eukaryota > Metazoa > Chordata > Actinopteri > Cypriniformes > Xenocyprididae > Megalobrama > Megalobrama amblycephala. Next base: position 52,133,020 of record NC_063057.1, on the reverse strand, counting down.
ATACGTGTTTTGAAACTTCAATAGTTCACGTGACTTTGGCAGTTTGATACGCGCTCCGAACCACTGAATTGAAACAAAAGATTCGTAAAGCTTCGAAGCTTCATGAAGCAGTGTTTTGAAATCACCCATCACTAGGTATTGTTGAATAAAATTGCTATTTTGTTATTTTTGGCACACAAAAAGTATTCTTGTCGCTTTATAATATAAAAGTTTTAAATATTTTTTAGTAGCTTTCTGGGCATTGAAAAAGGGAGTGTTATTGCTGGCGATGCAGGCCTTATCAAAAATATCTTAATTTGTGTTCTGAAGTTGAATGAAGGTCTTACAGGTTTGGAACGACATGAGGGTGAGTCAAAAAATGACATAATTTTCATTTTTGGGTGAAATAACCCTTTAAGTGTGACCTGCTGTGACGTCACAATCGGCCTGTCCAAATAAAGTTCCCTCCTCCACTTGACGAAATTGAACGCACTTCAAAATGGCGGTGGGAATTCCCCCAAGGGGATGTGCTTAGGGAAGTTTGCGAGTGCATGTATAAAGGTGGAGTTAAACGCAGCCTCGATCGCAAAGAAATAGGACGCAGGAGTAGAAAGTTCAACACACTTACTTCAGCAATAAAAAACAAAAAATGAAACAAAATGAAGTGAAAAATTTACCATGAAAAAAGGTATCTTCAGATTAGAGAACCGTACATCCTTTACATTTTGCCCAGTTGAAGAGGACACTACGATGCATGTGTGGAGCAAAAATCATTGGTCAGGTGTGATGTACTTGAAAGTTATTTAGTGTTTCAACTGTCCCTCTGTTCCAACTGTACACATGGTCTACCCCTATTCTTCAAAACCAAATTCAACAGGAGAGGCGTGTCCCTCCCTCTACAAAAGCATATTTACCATGAAATGATTGTTGCTTAAAGGAACAGAGGACGTCCTCCTTCAAGTTACATCCCTTCATTTACCAGCTCTCATAAGAGAAAGGAAGGAAGGGAGAAGTTTTTACTTGCAGAAAGAAGATGAAGATGATAATATGCTGACTGAACCCAAGAATAAACTTCAGAATTGACATCCATGTTTTATGTCAAGAGCAGAGACATCAGTGCAAAGGTGATCTGCAAAGGAACTCTCAGCTTATTTGTCCTAATTCATAAATCTGATGCTTATATGTTTTGTTTTTTCCAGAAAAATGGGATCTGATCACGGAGTCGTGGACCGAGTGTCATATGCTCATCCCTTGACGTTTGGCTCGTCTTTCAACCAGCACTATTTCCCCTTCAAAGATGCACTGAAAAATCCCCAGAATTACCAAGAGCAAGTCAACAGTCAGCGGTACATCGGATGCTTTTCCTACCTGTCCTACCATGGGAACTTCAGTGTACACGACTACTCCTTGGAACCTGCGTTCATCCACAAACGCAACGAGAGAGAGCGGCAGAGAGTCCGATGTGTCAATGAGGGATATGCGAGACTCCGTGAACATTTACCACAGGAATTTGAGGATAAAAGACTAAGCAAGGTAGAGACACTGCGGGCGGCCATAAGCTACATTAAACACCTGCAGAACCTTCTGGAGGTCAGTCTACCTCAGGGAATGTCTTCAGAGAAGGGCAGAGGAACTCAAGGACTAGTGTGAGTGGCAGCATTGATCTGGGCTACTAAGTACTGTATACTTGCCAGTAAATTCTTCATTGTTTCGTCACCTTTAAAACCTTGAGTTGATTAAACTTGATGTTTATCAGATGTTAATCAAATGTAATGTTTTACAGATGATACACTCTTTAACCAATGTCTTAGAGGTGTTTGTATGCGTACTGGTTGTGGTCCTGAAAATGTTCATAGTTTCCTCTCAGGAGCATGTACAGGTACAGTGAATGTGAACAATAATCAAGGAACAAACAAATAAAAAAGGTTAAATGGGCCTTAAATTAATTATACTCTCTTTACATTTAGAAAACTATGCCTCTTACTTCATTTTAAATCTGTTTATCTTAACTTTTTGAGATTATGAATTCCTTTCTTTATATTTTCTCCTTTTCCATACTTTGTTTTAGCACAAAACTTCATGGCTGTGTCATATTTTCATTAAACACAATGAATGGATAGGCTACAATTTTAAATAAATTATTTAAAAAAAGGTTGGTAACACTTTACAATAAGTTTTCATTTGTTAGCATTAGTTAATGTGAACAAACAAAGGAGCAACACTTCTACAGCATTTATGTTAATCTTGACATTTACCAATATATTTTTTAAGATCAAAAGTTGCATCTGTTAACATTAGTTAATACACTGTGAACTAACATGAACATTTGTATTAACTAACATTAAGAAAGGTTAATAAATGCAGTGAAAACATATGGTTCATTGTTAATTCATGTTAGTTAATGCATTAAAGGATTAGTTCACTTTCAAAAAAATTTTTCCTGATCATTTACTCACCCCCACGTCATCCAAGATGTTCATGTCCTTCTTTCTTCAGTCGAAGAAATTAATTTTTTTGATGAAAACATTCATCAATGTTGGAACGAACATTTTAGGGAAGGCGTAGGACATACAGCGAAGCTTTTTGAAGAATACGAAAGTGCGGTTTTGGCGGAACCACTTGGAAGGTGATCATTTGTTTATATAAAGCATATACATTTACATTTTTTTTTTTAAATGAGCGATCGTTTCGCTAGATAAGACCCTTATTCCTCGTCTGGTATCGTTTAAAACCCTTTGAAGCTGCACTGAAACTGTAATTTTGACCTTCAACCGTTTGGAGGCCATTGAAGTCCAATATAAGGAGAATAATCCTGTAATGTTTTCATCAAAAACCTTAATTTCGTTTTGACTGAAGAAAGAAAGACATGAACATCTTGGATGACATGGGGGTGAGGAAATTATCAGGAACATTTTATTTGAAAGTTTACTAATCCTTTAACTAATGTTAACAAATGGACCTTATTGTGAGTGTTACCAAAATGTTAATAAAAAATTAATGTAATCCTTAAAGAATATTTGAAATTTCACATCTGAGAAACTATATATTTAAGTGTATTCTCTATCTACGCTGCTAGCGACAAATACAGTGCTCCCATTATAGTCTACAATGCAAGCACATAGAGTGAACTTTTTGAAACCACAGTTAAAGAGCATAGTCTGAAACCTCACTAATGGTGTTGTAAATTACTCGCTTGTAGTGTATATGAGATCTGCAACAACTGAATATTAAATCAATAGCCATTGCAACTGAAATAGCTGCGGTGCACATAAACAATCAATAAAACCTATTACTACAAAAGAGAAGTCGGACAGAAATAGCCACAAAATCCTAATAATCTTCAGCTGATGTTGTAATTGAGGCCTTCAGGTGATGCAGTCATGGATTTACATTGAGTCAGCCTTTACACAATGAAGGACTGAAGTTCTTGGGAAATGCAAAGATGCTATCAAGATAATATCCAATGGCAAGAGTATCAGTGAAATAATAATGCTGTGCCCCAGTAAAATATTAGTGATAAATCTGTCAAAGGAGGTTACCTGAAAGTCATTATCCCTGACAATATTGTGTTTAGAATTGAAGCTAGCGATGCAAGATTTTAATATAAATGCCTATTTTGATCTAATTGGTCAAATGGGTTGGCAAAAATACATTTTCCAGATTGAGGGGCTGTTTACAGTACACGACACCATTTTGGGGGCCTGAAAATGCAGACTTTTGAAAATTAGTTTTAAAGGGTATGTTTACCGGACAACGATGAACTAAAAGCAGTTTAGTTTGCATTTTTCGCGTACAGATGACAACGTTGTCAAAACAATCCCTGTTCATATGGATCTGCAAAAACGACTAAAAACGCTGTATTTTTCATGCCAGACCAGTAGTTGGCGATATCACTTTGTAAAGAAATACTATGCACCTATAGACTGAACACGTAATACACGTGTTTGACGTCACCGTTTTCACAAATTCAAATGCTGTAGTTTACACAGAGATGATAAAAGTATTGTTTTCAAAAAAATGCACTTTGAATCACTTTGAGTTGTATTTGTTGGCGAATTTAAAATGTAACATTTCAATTATTTTCTGCTGAAATGAACGAAATGACTTGAAAAAAGATTTGTTCATTTTGCTGAACGAGATTCAAACGTTCGGATCAGTAAAATGATTTGAGTCCTGCTGCCTTTGCACTAGCACTAGTCTCAAGTCATGCGCTGTTGCGCACAAGAAAATCAACTATTCATTTGACGTGTCAGATATACATCAATTTACAGAAATAATAACATACTGTAATAATCATGAAATATTTTGAATGGGACTCGAGTGGACTCGGAAATGAGTCCGATTCCTAATATGTTCGAGTACGAGTCAATTCCGAGTCAAAATGCACACGTGTCAAAATCGAGGGGTCGAGGGTATGTCCGAATAAACTTCCCTTGTCCACTTGACGAAGTTGAATGCACTTTGCCTGACAACGATGAACTAAAAGCGGAAAAGATTTTCCTTTGCATTTTTCGCGTACTGATGACAACGTTGTCAAAACGATCCACGTTCACATGGATCTGCAAAAACGACTAAAAATGCTGTATTATTTAATATAAATGCCTATTTTGATCTAATTGGTCAAATGGGTTGGCAAAAAGAAATTTTCCAGATTGAGGGTCCGTTTACAGTACACAACACCATTTTCAACTAAAAGTGGAAAACTTTTTATGCAGTTTGGCTGTTTATTTACACAACAACACCGTTTTGGGGGCCTGAAAATGCAAACTTTTGAAAATTAGTTTTAAAGGGTATGCTTACCGGACAACGATGAACTAAAAGCAGTTTAGTTTGCATTTTTCGTGCACAGATGACAACGTTGTCAAAACGATCCCTGTTCACATGGATCTGCAAAAACGACTAAAAACACTGCATTATTCATGCCAGACCAGTAGTTGGCGATGTCACTTTGTAAAGAAATACTATGCACCTATAGACTGAACACGTAATACACGTGTTTGACGTCACCGTTTTCACAAATTCAAATGTTGTAGTTTACACAGAGATGATAACAGTATTGTTTTAAAAAAATTGCACTTTGAATCACTTTGAGTTGTATGTGTTGGCGAATTTAAAATGTAACATTTCAATTATTTTCTGCTGAAATGAACGAAATGACTTGAAAAAAGATTTGTTCATTTTGCTGAACGAGATTCAAACGTTCGGATCAGTAAAATGATTTGAGTCCTGCTGCCTTTGCACTAGCACTAGTCTCAAGTCATGCGCTGTTGCGCACAAGAAAATCACCAATCATTTGACGTGTCAGATATACATCAATTTACAGAAATAATAACATACTGTAATAATCATGAAATATTTTGAATGGGACTCGAGTGGACTCGGAAATGAGTCCGATTCCTAATATGTTCGAGTACGAGTCAATTCCGAGTCAAAATGCACACGTGTCAAAATCGAGGGGTCGAGGGTATGTCCGAATAAACTTCCCTTGTCCACTTGACGAAGTTGAATGCACTTTGCCTGACAACGATGAACTAAAAGCGGAAAAGATTTTCCTTTGCATTTTTCGCGTACTGATGACAACGTTGTCAAAACGATCCACGTTCACATGGATCTGCAAAAACGACTAAAAATGCTGTATTATTTAATATAAATGCCTATTTTGATCTAATTGGTCAAATGGGTTGGCAAAATTTTGAACTAAAAGTGGAAAACTTTTTATGCAGTTTGGCTGTTTATTTACACAACAACACCGTTTTGGGGGCCTGAAAATGCAAACTTTTGAAAATTAGTTTTAAAGGGTATGTTTACCTGACAACGATGAACTAAAAGCGGTTTAGTTTGCATTATTCGCGTACAGATGATAACGTTGTCAAAACGATCCCTGTTCACATGGATCTGCAAAAACGACTAAAAACGCTGCATTATTCATGCCAGACCAGTAGTTGGCGATGTCACTTTGTAAAGAAATACTACGCACCTATAGACTGAACACATAATACACATGTGCTTGACATCACAGTTTTTACAAATTCAAATGTTGTAGTTTAAACGGAGATGATAATAGTATTGTTTTCAAAAAATTGCACTTTGAAACCAAACGCAAAAAAATTATTCTGTTTTTAGTTGAAAATGGTGTTGTGTAAACGCCCCAAAAGTGGAAAATTTTTAAAGCGGTACCATTATCATGTATATTTTTTGTGTAAACTACAAAAAAACGCGAATTTGTGACAACCGTGATGTCACCAACTACTGGCCTGGCATGCATATTACAGCGTTTTTACTCTTTTTTTTTTTTTCATGGATCCGTGTGAATGGGGAATGTTTTGACATTATCTTCTGTACGAGAAAAATGAAAAATTCTGTTTTTAGTACATCACTGTCATCTAAATGTACCCTTAGTTTGATTCATTCAGACAGTTTAATCACACACTGAATCATTTCAGGGGTTTCTCACATTGAAATAGTAATGGGATACTTTATCAAACAGCTCTGTATTCCGCATGCAGCTTGTGAATGACTCTGTACTTCAGGTAAAGACAATTTATAATTTAAAAAAACAAAACAAAACAATTTTTTTTTTTTTAATTTAGGCCTTACTTATGAAAGACTAGAAACATTCCTAATGCTATGATATGCTTTGGGAGGTGGTTGCATATTTCCAGCTTTCATTCTAATATCTTCTAAAAGAAACTGATACAATTTTACTACTGTGCACATACTGTATGCATATGCAGTATTGCTTTTATTATGCTATGGCCAATTTAAATTTAAGTTAATTTCACTATCCTCTAAAAGAATAAGTCCTTCTCTACATTGTGCTAAATAAGGTTAAGGATTGATATTGCTTTCATTGAAGCATGTAATATTATTATACGTCATATTCACCATCTCTTCCTCCTCTAAGTACGCAAAGATTTAACACCCTCCCCCTCTGTGGACATGCAAACCCCCCTGCATAGTGTGTTCTGGAATGTATTCTTTACTTTGTAAAAGGAAATGGAGGAAGTATAAACCACATCAAGCCACAAAAATACCCTCTTCATCTCTGCTTATTTTTCACGCTTTAGCTAAACCACAGGGAAGTGGTATGCATGCCCTTTTCTTGCTAATGTACCTGCAAACTCTTAACCACCGTAACTGACCAGGAATCAGTGAGAGACAGAAAACCAGCAAAGAGGAAAACCAATGAACCATGAAGGCTGGAAGAACGCTCTCTGTCAAGGAGGAATGAGACTGTCAACAAAGCTCTTTCACAGCATCCGTGTGAATAGGAGCTGGTAATTAACAGAGTTGCTGGTACCCTGACTGTAATGGTTCAGTGGCAGGCAGCGGGAGGGAGGAAATTCAATCACATCACTAGCACAATAATAGCCTTCCACCAAGATCACAATCACAGAAACACCACCAAGCTAGAAACACCCCCCCCCCACACACACACACACACCCCCCAAAAATGTCATTGCATTTTGTTTCTAAAATAGAAGTGCATGAGTGCACAAGATCTATCAGTTGAAATGTGATCCAAGTGTGAACAAATTTTGGCTTTTACTCCATGCTGGGAAGTTTTTATTTAATGTTGATTGAACATAGCATGTAGAAGTCAAAGGTAGAATGGGATACTAGCAGATTGCTTTGAATACTGCCCAATATGTAGTGTGCTTTACTTCATTGCCTACTATTTAAAAAAATATTGTTGAGCATTCTGAACTTCCTCAGTCTTTAAATACAGCCTCTACAAGTATGCAGCATCTTAAATAGTTTGTCACATAATTATCCTACCACAGTGGTTCTTAAAGGAACACTCCACTTTTTTTAAAAATAGGCCCATTTTCCAGTTGAGTTTTACCGTTTTCGAATCCATTCAGATATTTTTTCCTATTTAAAACTTGACTCTTCTGTAGTTACATCGTGTACTAAGACTGACAGAAAATGAAAAGTTGTGATTTTCTAGGCCGATATGGCTAGGAACTATACTCTCATTCCGGCGTAATAATCAAGGAACTTGCGTGCAGCAGGCGCAATGATATTACGCAGCGCCTTACGCAGTAGTTACGTGATTATTACGCCGGAATGAGAGTCTAGTTCCTAGCCATATCGGCCTAGAAAATCACAACTTTTCATTTTCCGTCGGTCTTAGTATAAGATGTAACTACAGAAGAGTCAAGTTTTAAATAGGAAAAATATCGAAACTCTTTGGTCATTTTTGAGCGAGATGCTAACGGTCTAATCAGATTCAATGAACTATGCTAAGCTATGCTAAAAGTGGTACCGCCAGACCCGGAGATGGGCTGAATGGATTAGAAAACAGTAAAACTCAACTGTTTAACTCTAGGGGAGTTGGAAAATTAGCCTATTTTCAAAAAAAGTGGAGTGTTCCTTTAAACTGGTGGACCTTGAGTGGTCCTTCAAGTGGCCCGCAATTTGACTGATTGTTAACTCAAGATTGATGATATTAAACTTATGATTTTAGGAAGGGTTTCTGTTATCTCACTTTAATAACGTAACAGACGATCATGCATCAGGTACACTGTAAAACTCAATAAGTTCAGAATACTCAACATTTGAGGAAACTTATTACCTCAAAACATTTAAGTAACCTAACCCATTTATTTAAGTTAGTTGAACTTAAAATTTCTGTGACAAGTGGAGCGGTGCCGAGAGCTGTGGAAGCGGAGCAAGGCCAGTGTGGTACAGGTATCTCTTATTAACAATCACAATAACCGGCATCTCTTCGCTCCCACAGTTCTCAGAAACGCCCCAACTTATCATAATGTTAATTACATACAGTTCATTTACATTAACATCACATTCGGATCTTGGTTAAATGTTAGATAGCAAATAACACATGCTATTGTAACTATCAAAGAGACTGCCATTATATACTTGCATGTATATTATCAAACAAATACAGTATATGTGGTCTTAAACGTTTTGCAGCCCTTCCTCAATCTAACCACAGGCTCTACTCTTCACCACAATAACTCTACAAAAGTAACATAACAGAACACCCTGTAAATCCCAACATAACACAACATAAAACACTTACTTATACTCTATGTTAATCTTGTGCAAAAACACACATTTTATACAGTATGATACAATGCATACTGGGAATTAAAAATCTGCTGCAACTCAACTCAGTCATATTAAGTTCAGCTTACTACAATGAAATGTTTTTCTATTAAAGGGTTAGTTCACCCAAAAATGAAAATAATGTCATTTATTACTCACCCTCATGTCGTTCCACACCTGTAAGACCTTCGTTCATCTTCGGAACACAAATTACGATATTTCTGTTGAAATCCAATGGCTCCGTGAGGCCTCCATAGCCAGCAATGACATTTCCTCTCTCGAGATCCATTAAGGTACTAAAAACATATTTAAATCAGTTCATGTGAGTACAGTGGTTCAATATTAATATTATAAAGCGACGAGAATATTTTTGGTGCTGCAAAAAAAACAAAATAACGACTTATATAGTGATGGCCGATTTCAAAACACTGCTTCAGGAAGCTTCGGAGCGTTATGAATCAGCGTGTTGAATCATGATTCGGATCACGTGTCAAACTGTCAAACTGCTAAAATCACATGAATTTGGCGCTCCGAACCACTGATTCGACACGCTGATTCATAATGCTCCGAAGCTTCATGAAGCAGTGTTCACCATCGGATTACAACAAAAATATCTCAGTTTGTGTTCCGAAGATTAACGAAGGTCTTACGGGTGTGGAACCGCATGAAGGTAATAAATGACATTATTTTCATTTTTGGGTGAACAAACCCTTTAAGAAATGAACTTTCATTATTATTTGAGTGAAACAAACTCATTTCATTTCATTTCATTAATTTCACTGTTCGGTTTAACAGTGTACCCATTTATTTGGTCCAATAGCTTAACTAGCAAACAGGTGGCTCATTTAGTTTTTCCTAGATAAGGTAAGGTTTCTAAGATAAACGTTTGTTTTGCAGTCACAGTTATGCATCATACTGCTGATCTGTTCTCTAATTTGATAACGTTTTATCTATACATAGGGAAAGGAAAGGGAAGGAGGCCTTTGCAGGGCTGCGTTATCGTCATGTCAAGTTACCTTTCTAGTACCTAATTGGACCCACTTTTACCTTCAGAACTGCCTTAATTCTTCGTGGCATAGATTCAACAAGGTGATGGAAACATTCCTTAGAGATTTTGGTCCATATTGACATGATAGCATCACGTTGCTGCAGATTTGTTGGCTACAGATCCATGAATCTCCCATTCCACCACATCCTAAAGGTGCTCTACTGGATTGAGATTAGGTTATTGTGGAGGCCATTTAAGTATAGTGAACTCACTGTCATGTTCAGGAAACCAGTTTGAGATGATTCGAGCTTTGTGACATCGCGTGTTATCTAGCTGATAACATAGGGCTGATAATAAAGCAATGGAGATGGTCAGCAACAATACTCAGGTAGGCTATGGCATTTAAACCATGCTCAATTGGTACTAAAGGGGCCCAAAGTGTGCCAAGATAATATCCCTCACACCATTACACCACCAGCAGCAACCTGAACCATTGATAGAAGGCAAGACGGATCCATGCTTTCATGTTGTTTACGCCAAATTCTGACCCTACCATCTGAATGTCACAGCAGAAATCAAGAGTCATCTGACCAGGCATCATTTTTCCAATCTTCTATTGTCCAATTTTGGTGAGCCTTGTGAATTTTAACCTCAATTTCCTGTTCTTAGCTGACAGGAGTGGCACCGGTTTGGTCTTCTGAAGCTGTTGTACATTCAGAGATGCTCTTCTGCAGACCTTGGTTGTAACCAGTGCTTATTTGAGTTACACCTGCAGAACTGCTGCTCACTAGATATTTTCTAGTTTCTGAAATACTCAGACCAGCCTGTCTGGCAACAACAACCATGCCACTTTCAAAGTCACTTAAATCATCTTTTTCCCACATTGAAGGAAAGGAAACAGGCTTGAACAAAGTACAAACCAAATACAAACTAAAAGACAATACATTACAAAATGTTGCAGTTTTAGATAAAATAATTTACAAAAAATAGGTACTAATTTGTTTTAGCTTTGAAATAACACAACAATAGATATAGGCTATTGTTCAAAATTTAAAAAAAGAAGAATCACCAATTTGCTTCCTTAAGTCATTGGCTTGTCATAAAAAATGGCTCCTAGAAGAGAAGTTAGTTCTAAGAATTATTTAATCTATTTGCAACTACCTCTTTGTTTGATTTGTATGTTCAAAAACTTTCTGAGGCCAGTCTAGACCGTGAGCCGTTTGATTCAACACTACAGCATGTAGCCACATGTAATTGTGGAAAGGCAAGGAGTCATATTTAGTCTTATAGATAAGCAAAAATGGCTTTGTGTGTGTTTTGGTGTAAATGTATTATATGATATGGAGATAGCTCTTATCAGCTTCTGGAAATTCATTGCGAGACCACCAGGGTATGAACAGTAACGTGTTGTGACAAGGGCTTTATAAACACAGCCAGCAGAAACAAGGGCACATGAGGGCACAGGAAGATCTCTGAGCATGTGCTGGTACCATCACACTAGTTCAGTGTAATGGTTATTTAAGTATTTTATAGTTAGGTGATTTTTTGTTTTTTTGTATAAATGTACATACAATATCTGCACATGTAGCTCTTCTAACTGACCAGAAAATAAGGCTAATAATAGGCTATATTGGTAGAGATTTTAATGTGGCTTTAGATAGACAGATGGCCTCCAAAACTCCCTGATAATACTAGCCTATACTTGAAAATGTTTATGCAAAGATTCCCCTTAAACGATAATTGGAGGGATTTGCATCCCACATGGAGCAATAACTCTCTCCTCCCAGACCCTTTGCAAAGACCCGCCCCCCTTAGTTACTGTTGCTTTGTCCGACAAACCATGGTGCTGTCTTGCCACACAGAGTGAAAAATACATTGTGGAGCAAAGCTGACAACACTTCGACAGACAAGACAGAGCAGGTTACTTATGATATTAAACAAAGTCCCAGCTTTCAAATTGTGTAATTTTTTTAGAAATGAATGTGTCGTGACAGATCTCTGTAGCGCCTCAGCTCAAGCGGTTTGTGAACCGATCATCTCTTCCTACTAGTTAGTTTATAGCATCAAATAAACATGAGAAGGAATGTTGTTTCAAATGCGGAAAGACGTCAGTACATGCCATTTTTCAAGTTCAAGTCCACCAAGGTTAATCTTCTAACTCCTGACTGCTTTGACGGACAAAATGGCGGATTCGGCATTGTGATTGGTTAGATCGCTTGTCAATCAAACTCCCAGCGAAGGGTAAATTGACCTGTGGCTTCACAGGTTTATTATACTAAGAATTATACTGACATTTTGCCATCACCATTTTCTGATCATGAGAGCATCTTTATTCGCACCCATCTTCTAGCTTCTGATAATGTGTGTGGATTCTCTTCTAACTGGAAACTTAACAACTCAATTTTCTCTCTTATAGTGAAGTAAAAGATGAAATCAATAAGATAATTCACAAACAAAAATGGAAATAAAGCAAGAGAGAACAGTTAGGAGAACAGTTATAGCAACAAATTGGAATTTACTAAATAGGAAGTTGGCAAATATCTTGCAAAATATAGTAGTGATTTGGCAAATTAAAAAAAAACAAAAATGATGAAAATACAATTATGCAAAATCACAATTTTTTTTATCTAAAAATGTAGATTTACTTGATTGTGAAAAAGCAGAAGTTAGCCAACATATATAAACAAATATGAAGGGGCGTTTATTAGATCACGCAGAAAATGGAATGAGGTTGCCTACCTGTTTTTTTCAGATTGGAAAGAGCAAACAAAAAACAACCAATTTAAAAAACTCATGATTAATGTTAATATTTACTCATGACCCCAAAAACATTGCAAAGTTCTGTGCCAAATTTTATAGTTATTTGTATAATTCTAAATAATCCTAACAACACATGAATCAAATTTCTTTGAATCTTTACCTAAAAGATTTAGATCAACACTTTCAAAGCCAATTTTCAAAACATTGGCTTTGGCAACTTCTGCAGGATGGTTAAAATACTATACATAAATGGAAATAGCTCAGTCAAACTAAGTAATGGTACTTCACCTAGATTCATTTTAAATTGAGGAATTAGACAAGGATGTCCAATTTCTTCTTGTCTATCCTTAAAGGAACACTCCACTTTTTTTGAAAATAGGCTCATTTTCCAACTCCCCTAGAGTTAAACAGTTGAGTTTTACCATTTTCGAATCCATGCAGCCGATCTCCGGGTCTGGCGGTACCATTTTTAGCATAGCTTAGAATAATTCATTGAATCTGATTAGACCGTTAGCATCTCGTTCAAAAATTACCAAAGAGTTTTGATATTTTTCCTATTTAAAACTTGACTCTTCTGTGGTTACATCATGTACTAAGACCAACGGAAAAAGAGAAGTTGCGATTTTCTAGGCCGATATGGCTAGGAACTATACTCTCATTCCGGCGTAATAATCAAGGAACTTTGCTGCCATACCATGGGTGCAGCAGGCGCAATGATATTACGCAGTGCCTGTGACCCCCTGCTTGCACAGGGAGCGTGCCTTGTAACCATGGAGACATTTGTGACAGACACTGCGTAAAACTCTAGGGGAGTCGGAAAATTAGCCTATTTTCAAAAAAAGTGGAGTGTTCCTTTAATTGCAACACAGTTCCTTACCTCACATATCAATAGTAGTCATTTAAAGGATATAACAATTGGCAACACTTAATTAATAATTAGTCAACTAACTGATGTTATAGCATTATAGCTTCTTAAATGATTCTGAGACACAGCTGAAAGTAATGAAGCATAATGAGTCAAAGGGTTATGGGAAGTGTGTATGGCATGATGGGAAAAGCAAAGGAAATGGAAGGAGTGCCCTCTAGTGGAGATCATGGGCACTCCAGCTGGCAGATGTAATGCTCCACAAACAGTTACAGAAAACCAGGAGAGAGTTGGAGTGGAAGCGGACCCGGGGGTGGGATGGAGGCTGAGGTCCGTGGAGTGGAAGCAGGACTGGAGATTAAGGCAGATCAGGGAGCCAGGGCAGAGAAAACTGAGCAGGTGTCCAGAATGGAGTTGGCAGGAAAGGTGTCCAGGGTAGAGCTTGTGGGACTGTAGACCATCTAAGCAGCACTGATGCCCACCACGGCAGAGCAGATGACCAACAAAACAGAGTAGATGGGACTAAAGATTCCCACGGCACAGAAGCAGAAGACCACCACAGCGGAGCAGGCAGAGATGGTGACTACCACGACAGAGCAGAAGACCACCATGGCGGTTCAGATGGGGCTAGAAACCACCGCCTTGAGAGAAACTGAAGAAGCGTACGCGGTCCAGACTTACAGAATGGCCATTGCCGTAACAGGGAGAGCAATCGATGGTGGAAGAACCTCTGAGACCCCCAGACTCAATACCACCAGATTCACACTGGACTCAAAGACGATGTCAGGACCACTGAGATGCTCGCACAGACATCAACGGTGGGTCCACCAAACTGGAAGCCAGTCTCAAATGCCTAGGGACTGCTTTAATAGCTTCAGGTGCAGCATCCATGCACGACGGCTGGAGATTCTGGCATGGCGGCCATGACCTGAAGAGGCTCTGGTCTTGGGACCACCGGACTGGAAAGTGCTGAGAGCCCTGGACTATCCTCCAGCTGGTTATATCAAGGCCGTTCACATAGACTGCATTTTTCAATTTCACGGCACTCCTTTTCCATTACTTTTCAATGTAAACAAGAGCAAGATGGATGTCTTTAACTTTTAAAAAATGTCTTTAGACCTTGCCCTTTTTCCATTTTACTGACTTGCATCTTTTTAACAGCAAAAACACTTTCTGTGTTTGGAGTTGTGCCGAATTCTGATCCCCTGCCAGTCCCAAGTACAGCTAGGTTTAGGATTAGGCAACCAGGTAGTGGCCTCAACGAGGGGGGTAATAATTTGGCAGGCAGTTAAAATTCAGCACACCACCGGCCCTTACATCCCACTGCTGAAATCCACCTACATTTGGCGCGCGTTAATATAAAGCCCTGATCCTAGTCTATAAAGCTTCTATAGGACTGGCTTGCCATTTCCAAATCTGATAAATATAATGAATTCTTGTTACAGTATAAGGATTTATCTCACATGACAACCACAAGGTTTAAAAAAAACAAGCTGTGAAGTCTAAAACCAGACTGGGAACCAAACATTTAACCTGCAGAAGACCTGGACAGGATCTCTGAAAACATGCAGTGTTCATTGTTTATATGAGATTCTGCTGCTCCCTGCTGGACTGTCGGTGCTCACAATTCGGTTTTGGTTTTGCATTTACTTGATGAGCTGAATAAAAAGGCTGGTTAATTCTTTAATAATAATAAAAACAACAACAACAACAACAACAATAAAGTTCTTGTTTCTTTAAAGTATTTAATAATAATTTCAATTGTACATAAAATGTCTAAATTAAAAAATGCCACTAATACATTGCTTATTTGTACATCTGTTTAATTTAACAGATTATGTTACCAACAGTGTTTAATTATGTTAGTATGAACAGTTGGTAAAAACTGCGAGAAGAGTTCTCATTGGTTTAGAATTTCATATAGGCCTATTTTATATTATCATGCATTGTCTCTGACATCTGATATATACACTGCCCGGCCAAAAAAAAAAAAAAAAAAGTCGCTGTTTGGATTTTAATAGGCAAATACTGAACAGTCTATGGATGGATCATTATTACATTGTTTATTATTTTTCTAGCATGTTATATGTTTGGCAATGTTTCTTTTAACCCTAAAAGTGTGTAGCTTTTCATTACTTAAACAACCATGTATTAAGATGTATCATGGCCATATTCCAGGATGACAATGTCAAGATTCATCAGGCTCAAATTGTGAAAGAATTGTTGGGAGGGAGCATGAAGAATCATTTCCACACATGAATTGGCACCTCTGAGTCCAGACATTAATTTCATTGAGTCTTTGGGATGTTGCATTGTCAATACAAGATCTTGATCAAAAAATGATGCACCTCTCAATGGAAATAATCATTGTGATGGTTTTCCATCAAAAGGTGCATCATTTTTTGGTTAAGATTATAGGATAAATGGGAAATTTGGGTTTTTATTTTTTATTGGTTTTTATTCTTTCAAATTATGTGGTCATGGATTTTCAAATCTTGTAGAAGCTTTTGGTTGATCCTCTCACAAGATACTTAATTTCATTTCAGATATAACATCAGATCACAAAGTCACACTTACATCTAAATAAAAAATTTCTTTTAAGGTTTTATATATAGATAACCAGTTTAAAACATTAACAAAGACAGCAGCATAATTACATTCATCACACATTTCGTCTACATTAACAGAGAAAACATGTACAAGTATAATTCTCATGCAAATCACGTGTATCAACAAATATTTTGGGGGAAAAAAACAACTTAAAAGTATATAGGTCCCTTTCTCTTTTATAGGTCTCTTTCTGCTAAATAATGGAAGACAGGTTGCAACAGAGCTTAAATAATTTTTTTACATTCAGTCTTTTTAAATTTATTTTAACGATTTACAGTTCACTGTTCGATTTGATTGAAACTCCTTTGTTGTAAATATGCGGATGTTTGTGCGGATCAGATGTGCGGTAAGACACCAGCTGCTGAAGTAGTTGCGCCTTCTCAAGCTCCAACTTGGAAATCTGTTGATTCCGTCGATTAACTTCCTGTATATAAAATCCACACAGTGCGTGTTATGCTGACAAAACTGCACAACAGAAACAAAAACAAGAAAAATACCACTATTATTATTATTACACAGAAAAATCCCCAGAGTTAAATCAACTCTGCTCAGATTACATATGGTCCCTCTCTATATAGTGTTAAAGTACCACTGAAGCAGAGTTAAAGGTAATGAGATTAAGTGATTAATTAAGTGATGATTGAGCATTAGTGATGAACACCTGCTGTTAACAAGCAGAATCACTGAAGAGAAATACAAGAACTACAACTGACTTCAGTCACAGCCTCAGATGAACTACATCAAAGACATCAAACTCCACAAACAGCATATTATCTCATTAACTTCAACTCTGCTTCAGTGTTATTTTAACTCTATGTAGAGAGGGACCATATGTTCTCTGAGCAGAGTTGATTTAACTCTGGGGATTTTGCTGTGTACTCATCATCACCTTGACCAGTGTGGCATTGCTCCACCGCAGGTCCCAATCGGAACCTCCGCTCTCTTCTAGGGCCAGATTGTTCCACATACAGGAGTCGCTCATCAAACTACCCAGGCTCCCATTAACACGCTGCATACAAGACCGTAGAGCGCAGGACCACCTTCCCTATAAGGTACAGGTTCATCATTTACACCTTTCACAACACAGAGAAATATCAAAAATGAAAATCAAATAAAAAAAGCCAATGTTTCATTGGCTGAACCATTGAGATGCATGTAAACAACAGTATATTCCCTGACAGCAACATAGTGTCGGCCCAGATCTGGCCCACATCTGGCCCACATGTAATCCAGATGTAACATATGTGGGCCGGATTTCATTCTGTTGCTGTCTGGGTTGTAACATAGTGAACAAACTGCACCTCCATTCCTCATATCCTCACTTTGAAAGGATGTACAGTAGACCTCAGGCCTATACCATGAAGCTGGTGGATAGCCGGTTATGTTTCAAATACATTTCTGTTTAGCTTGGGCACCATGAAAGTGGCTCTGCTTTTAGCAGTGTTCATTGCCATAGTGAAAACTAAGGTTGTCACAAATTAAACTGAAACATACCTGGCTATCCAGCTAAACCAGCTTCCCTGCTCCAGGGCAGGTTATTTTCTGGGTAAAATATCTCAAACCAAAATTGGACCAATCAGCTGTGAGCAAAGTGACACCTGACGCAATACAGTCACTCCCAAATTGAACAAAATGATTTTTTTTTTTTTTTACTTTTTTTGGTGGGAAAAGAGTTTTAAAAAAAAAGCCAGAGTGACTGTTGAGATTTAAAAATATGCAGGCTTTGAATTAAAGCCTCTAGGTGTATACTTCTGTTTTTATGTGACAGATTTACTCAGGTGTGTTTTGTGATGGTACATACCTCCCCATCCAAGTCTCCCATGCCAAAGCTAACGTGCCTTTGTAAATTCAGCTGCAGGCGATTCTGGTACCACAGCTGTGTTTGTTCCACAACCTGCAGTCCAGCCCACAGAACGTCCTTTTGTCTTTCCAGAGCTCTACGTCTCTTCAGCTGAAAGAAATACATTCATTTAGTTGTCATTAGACAGAATCAAGCCTCAAGACTAGAGGATATATTGTTTGTGATATTGATAAGCTGATTAATCAGCTTATATTTGGCCATTTGAGATTACTAGCATTGGTTAATAGAAATCATGCAAGAAAATATGAAAACAGAAAATACGCAAGTAAATATTATGTAAAACCAATATTTAGTTAAATATTAATCAAAGCAAACATTATAACTTTTGTATGATTTGCTCCCTCTTATGAACTGTCCCATCCCATCTGGGGACCATTTTCCCCCCAGTCTCTTACCCAGTGGAAGCAGTGCAGAGCATCAGGGCTGTAGAGGCTGTTCTGGAGAGGGGTGATGAGGACGGTATAAGAGTCGTCACATGCCATGTAACACCATCAAGATATAAACACAAAATGAATGATCGAGAGAGAGAGAGAAAACGGGAAACGGCCTTGTGAAAGTGAGCGAATGCATCATTTTGCATTCCAGTCCCAACATGTTAGGGAATGTGACTGAACCTGGACTGAAATAATAGCAGGCGTGTTCACTCAACTATTAGAAATACACCAATAATATTTCAGATGTAATACCAAGGGTGTTGACCAAAAAACTGGGCGTTTGGACCACATTTATAAAGAAGCCAAGTTTATAAAGAAATGCAACACTGCAGCTGAAACTGCTGTTCTGCTATGTACAAGTTAAATTTTTACATTGGTTGCCAGGTTTTCACAACAAAACCCGTCCAATTGATCCTCAAAACTAGCCCAAATCTAACCCAATCACTTTTCAGGGGGGACCCACGGTAAAAATCGCTTTCCGGGGGGTAAAATCCACGTTTTTGGCAGGGCTCCCCTGGTATAATTTGCATTCCAGGGGCTAAATATCACATTTTTTGGGGGTTGATTCAACCCACGGCAACAGTGTAAAAGTAGCCCAGTTCTTGGCAACACTGTATATGAAATAGAAAAACATGACCTAAGTTGTGTTAAATTATTTCCAAGTATATGGTATTATTATAAAGTATTACTCCTTATACTTACATTAAATGTCAATACAAAACAGACCAACTACAAATTATCAGGTGTCCAGTGAAGTTAAATAAAAATTGAGACAATTTACATTTAAAGAATACAGAACTAATAAAAGCTAATATGGAATTAAAAAAAAAAGAACTTTGCCTAAATTTGGCTGCTATTAAATGTAAAATGTAAAATATTATGATTTCACAGTCTGTGTACTCCATCACCCCCGGGTACATGGTTTTGTAGAAACCATGGAAACACCAAAGACGCTTGAATATATTATGTGTTTTATTAGACAGGTGAGCAACTGTTTGGATGGATACATTCATCAACAGAAAACTGATCATGTTATAACTCAACACAGTAAGTCTTATTGTTTAAATCTTGTTTTCTTGATTTACAGCAAGTAACCATGACTAATATCGATCTAGCTTACTGCAGTGTGCAACAAGTGTCTTCAAACACTCAAATGTATCTTATATGATAAAACAGCGCTGCTTTACCCAACATACGCTTGACCAAAAGAAGCAGAAGTGCTCGACTGTGGCGTAATAAAAGTTCCGCTGCTCTCAAGATGTGTGCCACACTCGTCTCTCATTAGCAATCGCTCCAGCGGCCTCGTTTCTGCTCACACAGTACTCAGCCCTGCTCTGCTTCATACTACAGTAATGTTAATAATCTCATCCATGAATATGATTTCTGCCCTAGTCTCGTCCCAATTCTATTCCACCGGCTGTAGACGTGAAGACAACACATCCCATGATTCCGTGAAACAATGGCGTCATCAAGCTACGCCTTTGTTTTGAATAAGCGACCTCTAGCGGCGAAAATTGTGCCTCTAAAGGCAGGAACACACCAAGCCGACGGTCGGCCATCGGGCAGTTTTTCTTCGTCGGCCGACTAAGTTTTCTCAGTGTGTTCCGCACCGTCGGCTGAAGTTAATCCTCGTCTGCTTTTTTTCAGCCGATTCGAAATGTTGGATCGGCGTCGGAGCTCGACTGTTCCTTCTGGCCATCTGATCATTCTGATTGGCTGTTCAGCTACTGCCGCCTGCTGGTTCCGAAAGGCATTTAATCTCACGCAGGCGCAGAACTGACGTGCTACTTGGCCGTTGGCTGTTTAGCGTCGGTTTGGTGTATCAGGGCAACTTTGGACACAGACCCCGCAGTCTGCTTTCGTCGCCACTAGTTCGTCAGCGTCGACTTTGAAACAATAATGAATAATGATTCTTTAATGAAGGGTGCGTTCACACTTGTAGTTCCGTTTGTTTGGTTCATTTGATACGGACCAAAAAAGAAAAAAGAAACAAACATTTAGTCCTGGTTAGATTAGCGTTCAGATCACCAAACCATTTTACCAAATTTTATCACCAAACCAAAAGATACCGGACCTAAAGGCATAGGATACGGTCAAAACCTGACTGGTTGGATTTTATGACGTATTGCCTATTTTGAGACGGAACTTACCGAACATCCAAAACAATGCTGTTTGCTGAGGTAAATGCGCTCGTTGTATGCGTGAAGCCTGCATATGATGGTGTTTTGGCCAGCTGGGAACTCGTGAAGAGCTTATAAAATGTGTAAAAAAAAGTGAAAACAGTGGCGGGAATCCATCCGTCACACACAAACGAAATGCTTTGAGGAGACGCGTGTCTGATGCATGTGATGGGCAAACTCGCGACTATGAGGAGAAAAAACGTGAAATATGCGTGAGGATTCTGTCCATTTTAGGGTTTCATCTTCCTGTTTTTGGTTCGTTTACATGTCTTAGGTCTGTGTTGCGTTCATATATCATTCGAACCGCACCAGAGTTCATTTAGAAGTGGACCGACACCCATCTTTTCAGCGGTCTCGGCCCGCTTGTTTGGTGCGCACCAGGTTTCGAATGGCAGCATTCACACGTTCAAATGAACCGCACTAACAAAGCAATCACACCAGGGTTCGTTTTACTCGAACCAAACATGACATGTGTGAACGCACCCGAAGTGCATTGGCTCAGTGCATTGACCCCCATCATCAGGCTGCACCTCCATCACACATGGGCCTTTTCTTTTTTGATGATGGTGACGTTGCGTAGTAGAGCAAACAACAACAATATCACATAGACTTACCTTACTTCATTTAAATAATTGGGCCATAATAACTGTTACAGGGATAGTTCACCCAAAAATGAAAACCTCATGTTTTTCCAAAAAGCTTTTCCTGAGGCTTTAGTGTTATTATGATCAAGTGACTGGCCTTGAGCAAAGATGGCAGATTTCAAATGTTGTAGGAGGAGTTCTGCTGGAGTTTGAGCAAATGAACTGCCATTGAGATGAATGAGGGTTCAACCACTCCCCTCCTTTTGCTGCTAACAGAGTGTATAGGATTATAGGCAGAGGTGGGTAGTAACGAAGTACATTTACTTCGTTACATGTACTTGAGTAGTTTTTTGGAAAATTTGTACTTTTTAGAGTAGATTAAAATGTGGGTACTTTTACTTTAACTTGAGTACATTTGTAATGAAAAATCTGTACTTTTACTTCGCTACAATGGGCAACGTTCCTCTCGTTACTTTATTTTAATTCAATACTGTAAATGTTAAGAAATGCGTAGTTTATTCCATGCGCGCTGTCTCTTTTTTTCATGAACGATGCCCCATTCACAAATGAATCACTCTTTTGAGTCGATTCTGTTCAAAGACTTGATCAAACAAGTTGGTAAAGCTGTCTAAATTGATTCGCGAATCAGTTTGAATGATTTGTTCAGTTCCTGCACGCGCTGAATCGTTTGAAGCGGTTTTCTCACTCGGAGCGGGTGAAGTGAAGTGGACCTACAGTCAATTAAAAGCAAATCTGCAAATGCATCCAATTGTTTGCCAGCGATGAAGACCTTTATTAGCTAGTTGAGCTGCTGTCTTTGAACAATTCCACCGGTAGGCCTATCGATTTCATTTGATTTTACTTCATGATACAGCCAATAGCCGACATTTTACAACCAAACAGATTATTACGTCACTATAACAAAAGTATATTTCTTTACCGTTTTTATGGGCATATATCTTAATTTATACATTAATTTATACATATACTATTTTAAGCAGTTACACGCGCCTGCTGAAATATACATTTGATTACATTTTGGAGAACAGACCGAAGAAGATCCGTCAATGTGTATTTGATCATTGTTTGTGTCAAGTTCAGATATGTGCGCGAGCACATGTAAAGAGTTTTCTCTCTTCTTTAAAATGTAACGTTAGCTGTATACGTTATTATAGTAACGATACATTCGGGTTACAGATGCTAGAAATAATGCTTGTCTCTTCTATGTTTGTTTGTTGCAAAGATATCTAATTATGATAATAAATTAAATATCTATTTAAATAATAAACATTAAATAATAACATGCTATTGTGTGTGTGTGTGTGTGTGTGTGTATATATATATAATAAAAGTAACTAGTGACGAGCTACTTGAGTAAGATTTTTATTGGATACTTTTTTACTCTTACTCAAGTAACTATTAGGATTATTACTTTCACTTTTACTTTGAGTAAATATTTCTATAAGTACTTGTACTTTTACTTGAGTACAGTTTTTGGATACTCTACCCACCTCTGATTATAGGAGAAGTTAAGCTTTTAAAACACTTCAAATCACCAACTAATCACCAGAATGAGTCACTATTTGACTCAAACATAGCACACTGAGGACATCTGCTGGTCATAGACTCAACTCAGCAACTACATTTACACAATACTTTTGGAAACTGCAATGTTCTTCTCAGTTAAAGGGTTAGTTCACCCAAAAATGAAAATTCTGTCATTTATTACTCACCCTCATGCCGTTCCACACCCGTAAGACCTTCGTTAATCTTCAGAACACAAATTAAGATATTTTAGTTGAAATCCGTTAGCTCCATGAGGCCTCCATAGGGAGCAATGGACACTTCCTCTCTCAAGATTCATAAAGGTACTAAAAACATATTTAAATCAGTTCATGTGAGTACAATGGTATATTTTTGGAGAATATTTTTGGAGCGCCAAAAAAAGCCTAAATAACGACATATTTAGTGATGGCTGATTTCAAAACACTGCTTCAGGAAGCATCGGAGCACAGATGAATCAGTGTGTCAAATCTGCTGTTCGGAGCGCCAAAGTCACATGATTTCAGCCGTTGGCAGTTTGACGCGCAATCTGAATCATGATTCGACACACTGATTCATTTATGCTCCGATGCTTCATGAAGCAGTGTTTTGAAATCGGCCATCACTAAGTAAGTGGTTATTTTGTTTTTTTGGCGCTCCAAAAATATTCTCGTCACTTTATAATATTAATATTGAACCACTGTACTCAAATGAACTGATTTAAGTACCTTTTTTAGTACCTTTATGGATCTTGAGAGAGGAAATGTCATTGCTCCCTATGGAGGCCTCACGGAGCTATCAGATTTCAACTAAAATATCTTCAATTTGTTTTCCGAAGATTAATGAAGGTCTTACGGGTGTGGAACGGCATGAGGGTAAGTAATAAATGACAGAATTTTCATTTTTGGGTGAACTAACCATTTAAACAGTGGAGCATGGCAGTAGCAAGGTTCAATGCAATGTTAGTTGGATTGGATAAAAGCATCTGCTAAATGCATTTAAATTAATGCTATGCATATTACTAGAATATTGGCTGTTTATTAGAACTTAAGCACATATTAATGCCTTATTCTGCATGACCTTATTCTACGTTCTTAATCCTACCCAATACATAAACTTAACAACTACCTTACTAACTATTAATAAGCAGTAAATTAGGAGTTTATTGAGGGAAAAGTCATAGTTAATAGTGAATACATGCTCCCTATACTAAAGTGTTACCAAAAACTTATTTAGAGACCCTATGTTTTGTTTTATTCAGTTGTCTTTTGTCTGGAGGTTTTGAACACACAAGTGCAACTTGTGTCACCATCACACCAACCTGGCTCAAATAAAACCCTCAAAAGCCTTTTGATAATATTTTGCCAATTGTTGAATTGTTGAGGGTTGTCTAAACACTGTTCTGCAGAGTTTAGCTCCAACTTGCCTCAACACACCTGCCTGGAAGTTTCTTGTATGCCTAGTAAGACCTTGATTAGCTGGTACAGGTGTGTTTATTTGGGGTTGGAGCCAAATTTTGCAAGACTGGACAACCATGGTCATTTGATATGCCTGAAAAATGACTTCATTCGGTATACCATTTTCTGCACAGACCCTGCAGACGTGATGTACCCCACTCTTCAAGTAGAAGGAGCTGGATGAAATATTCTATGATGAAAGACAAGATCCACAATCTGACTTGTGATGCAGCCTGAATTATAACCACACCATAGCTGTGTCCCAATTCAGGGGCTGCGTCCTCCGGAGGTTGCATTTGAAGGGCGACTTGCATCACAGCGGCGCAACGAAGACTGTCCCAATTCATAGCTGCATCCTTTGAAGGCCGCATTTAATGGCTGATTGTGTCACTGTGACAAAGGCTGACGTAATTCAAAAGCGGCTTCAAATACACCCTTCTTTCCCTGTGAAATCTGAAATGAAGAATACATCAGATGGATCCTTTGTGGCCTACGCCTAACCTATCCCAGTAGTGGATCCTGGCCATAAATTTAGGTAGGGCAGATTTTGGGTCTTAGCGCTTGTTTATGATAACCATTTTGTAAACTTTGGGAAAGGGCCAGACTTTAGTTCACACGACATATGCATAGAATGCCATCTTAGAATTGCCTTAAAGGGTTAGTTCACCCAAAAATGAAATTTCTGTCTCACCCTCATGTCGTTCTACACCGGTAAGGCCAACACAAATGAAGATATTTTTGATTAAATCCGATGGCTCAGTGACGTCTGCATTCACAGCAATGACATTTCCTCTCTCAAGATCCATAAAGGTACTAAAAACATATTTAAAACAGTTCATGCGAGTTCAGTGGTTCTACCTTAATATTATAAAATGACGCCAAAAAAACAAAACAACAACTTTTCAACAATATAGTGATGGGCCGATCTCAAAACACTGCTTCGGAGCTTTACGAATCGAATCAGTGTTTCGGATCTCCTATCAAAAGTCTAAACTGCTGAAATCATGTTACTTTGGCGCTCTGAATCACTAATTCGATACGTAAAGCTCTGAAGCAGTGTTTTGAAATTGGCCCATCACTATATTGTGGAAAAGTCGTTATTTTGGAGTTTTTTTTGGCGCACAAAAATATTAAGGTAGAACCACTGAACTCACATGAACTGTTTTAAATATGTTTTGAGTACTTTTATGGATCTTGAGAGAGGAAATGTCATTGCTTTGAATGCAGGCCTCACTGAGCCAACGGATTTAATCAAAATATCTTAATTTGTGTTCCAAAGATGAACGAAGGCCTTACTGGTATGGAACAACATGAGGGTGAGTAATTAATGACATCATTTTAATTTTTGGGTGAACTAAACCTTTAATGTAGTATTTATTGCTTCCGAATGTTGTTTTAGAATATTGCTAGTTATGTATGCAAACATAAAACAAACACAACAGAACTACTGTATATAAAAGCTATTCATAAGAGTATGTTTAAATTAAAGGGTTTTATACTTTCATTAATTTGAAACGCAACTCCACATAGGAAGAAAAGACATGCAAACTAGTTACTGACCTGATGCAGACACATACCAGAAATATGGCTCTCTATGAGAGCGCGCTGCAGTTCCATTTTGGACCATAGATTTACATTGGAAATTTGTGGGGCGCTGTAGAGCTAGGGAGGGCTCTGAGACGGGCTGCCCCACTTACATCCTGCTCACTTTACGACTTAAAATATTTGCAATCCTAAAAATATTTGTTGCAGAATGCAACAAATATTGCAACACGTGATATGGCAAAGGCTGCGAATATTTAATGCGTGGCTTGTCAGAGCTTTACGGCTCTGTGATCAGTAGTAAATGCTTCTCCATCTGAAAGCCAGAGGGCGCTCTTGCGCAGAAAATCAAAATATGCCCTGCAGGATAACACGCGGAACCAATCAGAAGATTGAAATGCTTTGATTAATTAAACATGACTAATAAACACACGACTGCCTTATTCTGTGTCAGAAGCCACATCATCTTACAGAAGGACGCTCAACTGTCGTTATGAAGTGAGTTTGGAGTAAAAACATGTTATTAAATGTTGTCTTTTGTTAAACAAGATGTTAATAAATGCTTCTCCTGTCTGAAAAGATGTTTGACGCGTGTTGCTTTTTAAGCGACTCAAACTCTCAGTACTTTCAGATGGATTAGCATTTGGAGCCATACTTCATTGAGAAGCCGCGCATAAAAAAACTATCACAGCCTTTGCGATTTCATAATCGCACTAAGAATCGCGTTTAAGCGATAATCGCGTTCAAGTTCAATGTTATTTTTCATATTGTGCGATATATCGTGCAGCCCTTTTGGAGGCTATACATGGGTTTCAAAGACGTCACTTCCGCTATGCCCGCCGCCATATTTGGGACCGGTCACAGCTGCGCGCCCTGTTAAAGTCTATGGTGACAGCAGCTACAACTACCAGAGGAAGGCCAACAAAATGCTCTCAGAAAGTTCACAACAAGTTTACAATATATCTGGGATATGTGGTGCTGTTAGCCGTTTCAACAGTCGTCAGAACTACAAATTTATTTGATTTATTTGAAAATATTGTGAATTCTAGTTGCTGTGTTTCGGCGTGTTGTTACAGGATGAACAAATTCACGACACCAGCTGACTACATTACTTAGTTCAAGTACATGCGTGCATGATTTTGTGCAAATATAAGTTGTAATTTTACGTCTATCTTGTATAAATATATATGAATTACCCTATATAGGATGTGTCCCGTTGAGTAAATTAACCTTAGCAAAGCGCTTCAGTTTACCGGTGTTCATTCAGCGCGTGTAGCTCAAATAATAATACTGTTATCAAAATGAGATGATTTGAGAAAAAAAATCATGATCCTTATTATTAATCAAACTATGTGTTGATGAAAATAATACTAGAACAATATAAGAGCTAGGTATTAAAAATAATGCATTAATTTTCTAAAAGAAATATTAAAGTTTTAATATTACTGTGTAACGTAAAACATTTTAATGACTTAATCATTGCTGTTTGAGCTGCGCACGCTGAAGCTGAAGAGAATAAAAAAAAAAACCATAAACTGAAAGTTAATTAACTCAACGGAACACATCCTATATAAAATAATCCAGATATTAATACAAAATAAAAATAATATTACAACTATTTGCACAAAATCACGTACAGATGAACTTGAAGTAACGTCATTGAAACACCGAAACACAGCAAATAAGCCCAAATAATTCACAACGTTATTTTACAAGTAGCCTATATACGATTATAATATCATGTATAAGAAGAAGACAGTCCCAATCATATTAATGTTGTCTTACTTTTTGAGTGCTCGCGCTGAAGCTATAGATGATCATCAGCTCTGTGGGTTATTTACCTCAACGAAACACATCCTTTATGAGAATAATCAGATATAGCTACTTAATAAAATTATTACAAGTTTTACCTGCACAAAATGACGCGAATGCACAAGTGAAGTTTGAACAAGTTATGTAATCAATGTTTAACTCAGTCGACGCGCTCTTACCACAACAACACGCTGAAACAACAACACAGAGAATTCACAACATTTTATTACAGTCGTGTTTTCGTTATAATGTTATGTAAATTACAGTCCCAGCACAGCAGTTATTAATGTTGTGCATTGCTGTTTGGCTGCCAGTGGTGTGGTCCCTTCTGAATGAAGCCAATAATTCTGCCGATCTAACTCCTTTGGGATCAAATAAATTTGTAGTTCTGACGTCTGTTGAAACGGCTAACAGCACCAGATATCCCAGATATATTGTAAACTTGTTGTGAACCTTCTGAGAGCGTTTCTTTGGCCTTCCTCTGGTAGTTGTAGCTGCTGTCACCATAGACTTTAACAGGGCGCGCAGCTGTGACCGGTCCCAAATATGGCGGCGATAGAATACAGTGACGTCACATGAAACCCATCTATAGGACAGATCTATCCCACAATTCATTGCGCGCCGGTGACGTCAGGAATGTTTTTATTCAAAGAAAATGGCGGGTGAGAGTTCTGCGGCGGCTGACGAATTCACACATAAATGTAAGTATTGTGTTTTAATTTACTCAAATATCTAGCGAAACAAGTGTTAAAAGCCAAGGGTTTTCTTTCTCAAAATCTCAAACTTAACTCATTCGTTACCACTGCGCGGCTTCATTTGTTAGGTGGTCTGAGGCAGAGCCTGTGCTAATATTTCGTTTTGTTTTAGGGAGCAAGGAGCAGACAGCTCAATTTATTAAAACGAGGGCGGAAAATGACAATTTATTTACCGGTGCGAAATACTCGGCCAGTGTGCCTTGGAGGTAAGACAACGACCCATTTTCCACTAGTCTCACTTGTGTTGTAGAACAAACACACTGTACAAAGCCCACAACAATAGTGTTGCTGTCCTGTTTGGAAAAACTCCTCAGTAACGTTACTTCACATTTGTACGTGAATACTTAACAAATGTACTTCCTTAAAGGGATAGTTCACCCAAAAATGAAGATTCTGTCGTCATGTACTCCCCCTCACGTTGTTCCAAACCTGTATTTTGTTCTGTTGCACACAAAGGAAGATATTTGGAAGAATGTTTGTAACCAAGCAGATCTGGTCACCCTTTGACCGCAAGAATAGGGGAAAAATACTATGGCAGATCTGCTTGGTTATTGACTTTCTTCCAAATATCTTCCTTTTGTTCCTTCCTAACCACTGGTTATTTGAAAATGAAATTAACAATTGTTTTTTGTCACAATATTAAGGAACTGTTGCTAACTACTTCCTACAACTAAATTAACTAACTACTACACTAAATTCAAAAAGGTAATTGTGACTCTCACAATTTTCTTTCCACAAAAATTATTTTTTCTTGCAATTGTGAGTTTGCATTTCACAAATCAGACCTTATTTCTCAGAATTGTGAAATTTAAAGGGTTAGTTCACCCAAAAATGAAAATAATGTCATTTATTATTCACCTTCATGTTGTTCTACACCTGTAAGACCTTCTTTCATCTTCAGAATACAAATTAAGATATTTTTGATGAAATCCGATGGCTCAGCAAGGCCTATCTTAATATTATAAAGCGACGAGAATACTTTTTTGTGCCCAAAAAAAACCCAAAACAGCTTTTTAACAATATCTAGTGATGGCCGATTTCAAAACACTGCTTCAGAGCTTTATCTTTTGAGTCGAATCAGTGATTCGGATTGCGCATCAAACCACCAAACTGCTGAAATCATGTGACTCTGATTTGATTAAAGTTACGATCTGATCCACTGTTTTGATTCCTAAATCTCAGAAGCTTCAAGAAGCAGTGTTATGAAATCGGCCATCACTAGACATTGTTAAAAAGTCATTATTTTGGTTTTTTGGTGCACAAAAAAATCCTCATCGCTTTATAATATTAAGATATAGGGCTGCACGATATATTGCAAGATACGAAAAATAACATTGAACTTGAACGCGATTATCGCTTAAATGCGATTCTTAGTGCGATTATGAAATCGCAAAGGTTGCGATAGTTTATGCGCGGCTTCTCAATGAAGTATGGCTCCAAATGCTAATCCATCTGAAAGCACTGCGAGTTTGAGTCGCTTATAATTAGGGCTGCACGATTAATCGCATGCGATTGCCGTAGATCACTGACAAGCCACGCAATATCGCGTTTATTATCGAAGGCGATTCATCTGCGATATGAACACGATATTGCGTGGCTTGTCAGTGATCTACGGCTCTGTCTATTAAATGCCGCTCCATTTGAAAGCAGGTGATGGCGATTTAGCGGTAATCAGGGAACCGGCTTTACTGATGAAATATGCGTGACAATCGCATGCGATTAATCGTGCAGTCCTACTTATAATGTACATTTGATGCGTGTTATCTTCTTCTGCTGCAGAACATATTTTGATTTTCTGCACAAGAGCGCCCTCTGGCTTTCAGATGGAGAAGCATTTACTACTGATCACAGGGCCGTACATCTCTGACAAGCCACGCTTTGGAAAAAAAATCGCAGCCTTTGCCATATCGCGTGCGATTTTTATCACGATAAATCGTGCAGCCCTATTAAGATAGGCCTCGCTGAGCCATCGGATTTCATCAAAAATATCTTAATTTGCGTTATGAAGATGATCAAAGGTCTTAGGGGTGAAGAACGACATGAGGGTGAGTAATAAATGACATTATTTTCATTTTTGGGTGAACTAACCCTTTTTTTCGCAATTGCTATTATAAAGTCATAATTGGAAGATATAAAGTTTTCTAGCAATTGCAAGTTTTTATCACGTAGGCTTTTTTCCTCGATTGCATGATAAACTCGCAATTGACCCTTCGCCGGGAGTTTGATTGACAAGCGATCTAACCAATCAGAACGCAGAATCCGCCATTTTGTCCAACAAAGCAGTCAGGAGTTATAATATTAACTTTGGTGGAGTTAAACTTGAAAAATTGTGTGTATTGACATCTTTCTGCGTTTGAAACAACATTCATTCTCATGTTCATTCATGTTTATTTGATGCTATAAATTGACTAGTAGGAAGAGATGATCGGTTCAAGAGCCGCTTGAGCTGTCTACAAGAGTCACAAAACGGTTTTCATTGTTTGAATTTCTAAAAGGGACTTTGTTTAATATCATAAGTAACCTGCTCTGCTCTTGTCTGTCGACGTGTTATCAGTGTCCTCTTTGCTCTGCGATGTATTTTTCACTGTGTGTGTTGTGACAGCTCCATGGCTTGTCGGACAAAGCAACAGTAACTAAGGGAGGCGGGTCTTTGCGAAGGGTCAATTCCATCAGAATTCAAGTCAGATTTTCTAAGATTATAATTCACATAGCCTAGTAGATGTGCATATGAATATAGTAGATGTGAATATGAATATAGTAGATGTGAATATGAATGATCCCGCATCATGTTTGGATTTAACATTTTATGCCTTGGGTGCATAAAAAACTCTTTTTAAGAAAATATGGGAAAATTGGAGCCCACCTGTGAAAATGTTAAAGTTTCAGAGGTATAATAATAGTGATGGCATGCAATATAACATTTTATGGGGGAATCAATATAACATTTTTCTTTATGTACCATAATGCCACAAAAATATATAATAATTGGGTCAATTTTACTGCATAAACTTGTGGCTTCTGTCATTAAAGTGTAGTATTATGTGTTTATTATAGGTTTAATGGGGTAGCTTGTTATGCATGTGGTGTTGTGATTTGCAGATAGATCTAAAGTCTGAGTCGTGTCATACCCTCCACTAGATGGCAACACAAACAGACCGATCTGATAGCAGCTAATGCCAGAGTTTGTTAAAGGTGCAATATGTAAGATTTTTGCAGTAAAATATCCAAAACCCACTAGGCCAGTGTTATATTTTGTTCACTTGAGTACTTACAATATCCCAAATGTTTGCAACTATTTGTAAATCGTGAGAAAATTGCAATTTTAACCAAGGCTCCGGGACGTGTGAGGAGTCACCTGTCAATTGCATCATACCCGCTTTACCCTCGGTTTCCGGTTTTATTTTGTAGAAACCATGAAACACCAAAGACACTTTAATATTTACATGTTTTAATAGACAAGGGAACATGTGATATATTTATAGACAGAAAACTAAATATTGTTATATAGCTCAACACGTTTAGTCTTATTGTTTAAATCTTAATTTTCTTGATTTTTTTTGCGAGTACCATACTTTACCATGCCTCAGAGAAAAACACTATTTGTGAAGTAGCTAACATAGCATAATCAGATGCAGCTTTATTTTTAGTAGCAGTAATACAGCATTTTCTCCATCATACAATATGTTTTAAAACTAATTGCATGCCATTTATCAACACAAGCCATCCAGTATTTAATATGATATTCTAAAATCTTACTGCAGTGTGTAACAGTGTCTCACAGCAGCCGCCGAACGAATGCACAGAGTAACGTCATAACATCATTTTCAACACACTAAAATGTATCTAATATGATAAACAGAGCTGCGTTACCTCATACTCATGACTGGAAAAGCGGAAGCAGCGCCGGCGACTGTGTCATAATAAAAGTTCAGCTGCTCGTGAGGCGTGTGTTGCGCAATTCAGCTGCTCTGCTTCATACTCTACAGTAACGTTAATAATCGCATCCATGAACGTGGTTTCTTCCTGAGTCCTATCCTGACTGTTTCCACTGGCTGTGAGGTGAAGACCACATGTCCCAAGATTCCACGCTCAAACTTGGCGTCATCAAGCTATGCCTTTTTTTTGAATAGGCTTCTAGCGGACAGAAAATATTACATATTGCACCTTTTAATAGATGTAACCAGCAGCATTGAGGTATTTTTATATATGATTCTGTCTGTTCTTCTAGGATGGATGACCTTTATGACTTTTTGAAGTCAAGAAATATCAATGATGACATCATACAGAAAATGCAACAGGATAAGGTAATCATGAAACTGATAAATATGAATCACACATGCAACATCAAAAATTGATGTCAAATGGAGAGACTTGGAACAATATATTGTTAAAATTTCTCAAGTAAAAGTGCTGACTGGTTTCTTTCTAGATATGTTTCTGAGTTTAAAAAACAAACCGCCTCTATAACTCACTACATTCTGTAAATCCCTGGGATTATAACAACCAGTTGACTTTACATTATTCCTGTACATTAGAGTCAATATTGGCCTGGTTTCACAGACAGGATTTAGACCTTAGTTCAACATTTATGTAACTTTAAAATATGTGCCTTAGAAAAAAAACAAACATTACTGGTGAGACAAAACAATGACACTGACATATTTTAAGATATGTCAGTGCAAGTTGCTTTAAGTTAAATATCTCAAACATGCATTTTGGTCTGGGATTAGCTTAAGCCTTGTCTGTGAAACTGGGGGATTGTTTCAAAGGAACAAGAAATAATGGTCGTAAAAAAATAATGTCATTGTTCAGCTGAAGTCAGTTCAGTTTCGTTCAAAAACTCTGTAAGATCAATTATGAAATGAGTTTAATGCAGCTATGCAGAAAACAGTAGCTGCTTTCCATTACCCTTAAAATTGCGCAAATTGTAATTTCGAATTGAAATTACGCTCAATGGAAATACGTGAATTTCGCAAAAACTCACAAATATCGCAAAAAAGTTTACGCTCGCATGAGGTGGTTTTTCAGGCAATTCAAAAAAGGAATATTTTCGCAAAACTGCAATGGAAACCGTATTTCCGCATTTACAGGTCACCTGACGTACAGTCACATCATCATTCTTCCTCAGCTTCATCCCCCATAGATGCAACGGGAGGATGCAAGAAATGAAAACTAGGACGGAGTTATCAAAGGAAATCTTATTTGTATATTGGAATATTCTTGTTATCTGGGGACCCTTATTATTAAAGTTTGACATCTAATATTAATAGTATTAATCTATTAACAAGTAATAATTTATATTATAGAAACAAAGAGTATTAAATGTCTATGCAACTGTGCATCCTCACTCATCGCTCCTCAGGAAGCTTTCTCACTCCTCGTTCCTCACCTTCTCACGGTGCATTTAAAGAATTAAAATGGCATTTATAGAATTAAAATAGCCTTCAAGATTTTCTTTGATGGGTTCCAGGTCACAGACTGGAGGATGGAGGAGCGAAGAAATTAGGAAATATCCACTGGAGTATTGAGTAGCACTCAGGGAAGCATATATGAGGGTGAAGGGCTTCCAGAAGCCATGGCAAATATTACGCTTCAAATAAAGCTCTCAGAAAGAAGTATCTTTTAGAAAATGACTTTTAGCGAGAGGAAAATGACTCATCGCGAGAGTTTGTTGCATAACATCGGTTAATGGAAACGGCATCATTTCGAAATAGTTTTTTATCGACATTTAGAAACTTTCATTTAGACATTTAAAACAAATCTGTAACGGAAGCGGTGCTAGTGATGTCATCATCCAGCTCAATTCCGATCTCATCCAATAATGTCAGTGCCGACAAATCTATAAATAAAAATTATTATACCTCACAGGGTCACTGTCAGAAGAGAATGTTAAACTTCTATTAAAAGTATATTCTTTTTGCAGATTGATTGCAGTGTCATACCTCTTATGACAGATGACCAGCTGAAGGAATACCTGCCTTCCTATGGTGACCGACTGGCTATATGCGGATACTGCGTTCGAAAAGAACAAGATCCCAGTGGCCGAAAATCTAAATTTTTTGAACGGCTAAGAACCAGGCTAGCAAGAAGCAAAGGTGACACTGTCAACGTATGTAACAGAAGATCAAAAAATGCCCTAAAGAGTATGCGAAAAATTGAGATAGGATGGATGCATTTTCGAGAAGGGAAGTTTACTCAGGTCCGATCAAAAAGAGGTGGAGGTACACGGAAAGTTACTGTATCAAAGGACTGGAGAAAAAAGGATATACTTGAAAAGGCTACCAAGTTGTTTTTTCCAGATGTGAAATGTTTCAGTCGAAGCTTCACAGATTTTGTGGTCGATGTATCAGACTTTCAAGGGCAAACAATAGATGACCAGATTACAGTTGGAGAACTTTATGAGCTGACCAAATTATCAATGCTGCGTTTATACTTTACAACCAAGGAGAAAGTCATCACTAGTGACACACAGTTCAACTTCAAGAGCGAAACAATTGAGCAGGGAGGGGAAAATGTGCAAGATTCCTGGTCCCCCACACACCCTGAGAATATAGAGTCACACCTAAATTATGTAGGGAGTCACAGTTTAATTACAACAGGCAGTGATGTTTTATTGTCAGACTCCATAACTACCATGATTGATGCATCAAGTGCGATTAAGATGGAAGCAGCCAATCAGCTAAAGGTGGACAATTTGGAGGATAATGGCACTGTAACAATCTCAACGGGACTTATCTCTGGGCTGGAAGACACCTTACCTCTTTTAGAGGAACCGTATTCTGTACCTCCAATTGATAACTCTCTGGAGCCCTTTGTTCAGAGTGAAAAGGGGAAGAAAATTCTTGTTGTTCATCGCGGTCAGGTCCTTCAACAACTTATCGCACATTTTTGTGACGAAAGTGTCTTGAAGGATGGCATATCTATGAAAGTCATTCTTCCTGATGGACGGCTGGAAAATGCCGTTGATGAAGGGGGAGTTTTGCGGGATTTGCTTTCAGAGTTTTGGCATGATTTTTTTGAGCAATGCACTTTGGGAAATAGCTTTAAGGTCCCTTATCTACGACATGATTTTGGTCAACAACAGTGGCAAAGCATTGGCCGAATCATTGCATTTGGTTGGCAAAAAGAGAAATACCTACCTGTAAAAATAGCACCTGTAATGCTGGAACAGGCAGCTCATGGATGTCTCACAACTAGTCTTGTGGACTGCTTTCTCAGATATGTTTCAGAATCTGACAGAATGATCCTAGAATCATGCCGTTCAGATTTTGAAAATGTGGACAAAGAAGAGCTGTTTGAGGTCCTGGATCATCATAACTGTCGAAGAGTCCCAACAGCAGATAATATCGAGCAGCTCTTGGAGGAGATGGCGCATCAGAAGCTGATTCAGGAACCTGCGTTTGTGATAGAGCAGTGGCATTATGTGCTTGCACCTATGAGGATTGAGCTCCAGAACATCGCAGCTGCCTATGAGGAACTACAACCCACATCAAGAAAGGTCATGAAGTCAATAGCCTACCCTGCTACGATGAATGTACAACAAAAACACATCGCCGGGTATCTAAGTACATTTCTCAGAGAAGCAGATGAACAACACCTGTCCCTCTTCCTTCGGTTTTGCACCGGGTCAGATTTGTTCCTGGGAAAGAACATCACCGTTGGCTTCACACAGTTGGAAGGCTTTCAGAGACGACCCACTGCACACACGTGTGGCTGTTACCTGGAGCTGCCTGTGAATTATGATAACTACCCAGAGTTTTGCCATGAAATGAACACAGTGTTGGAGAGCAACATATGGGTCATGGATATAGTCTAGTACACTTATGGCTTGTTTCCACCGAGCGGTACAGTTCAGTACAGTACCAGTACGATTTGGGGTGGTAAACCCAGATCCGGCTTGCGTTTCCATTGCCAACAGTAGTTTCTTGATAGGTGTGATGTATGCCAGAAAGTAGCAATTGACGTCATTCTCATGTGAAGAAGAAAGTGACAGTAAACAACAGTGGAGGACAAACAGCAGCTTTGAGCAAAGGCCTGTTTTCATTCCCCTTGTAGCATGCGCAAGTGACGATTGGTTAGGAACTATACTCTCATTCCAGCATAATAATCAAGGAACTTTGCTGTGACCCCCCTGCTTGCACAGGGAGTAATATCATTGCGCCTGCTGCACCCATGGTACGGCAGCAAAGTTCCTTGATTATTACGCCAGAATGAGAGTGTAGTTCCTAGCCATATCGGCCTAGAAAATCACAACTTTTCATTTTCTGTCGGTCTTAGTACACGATGTAACTACAGAAGAGTCAAGTTTTAAATAGGAAAAATATTGAAACTCTTTGGTCGTTTTTGAGCGAGATGCTAACGGTCTGATCAGATTCAATGAAGCTATGCTAAAAGTGTTACCGGAATGGATTAGAAAACGGTAAAACTAAACTGTTGAACTCTAGGAGAGTTGGAAAATGAGCCTGTTTTCAAAAAAAAAAAAAAGTGGAGTGTTCCTTAAAGCTTCAACATAATTGAGGTCACAGCAGGCTTTATTTTTTTATTTCTTTTTTCAAGATATGTTTTACATGTTCACTTTTCCAAAGTTCCTGTTAATATTCTCTCTGAGGCACAAGGTTTGAAAGGGCCAGTTACAACTATACAACAAGTTTTTACAATAATTTGTGTCATGTATTTTGATAAAGGTTTTTTATTTTTATGCACTTTATTATGCAACACTTTCCTTTTGTTTTTCTAGTATTCTCATTGTTCTGTCATGACCAGTGTTGGGGGCAATTTACAAGTATTTCAAGTCAGGTTATTATAAGTAACTTGAGTTTTGTAATCAAATTACTTTTTCAAGTAACTAGTAAAGTAACGCAAGTTACTTTTTCACATTTATTGACTGACAGCTCTCCTGTCCTCATGTTGAGAGAAATAAAGTGCAGGACGTTGTGTGCGCTGTGTAAATATGATGGTTATTGTAGTTCTAGACTAAATGTGAACATGTTTTTACTCATCTCACTTGCACAAAAACATTTAGTATTCCTCAAAATGAATAAAAACAGTGAAATGCAATCTCAGAATTTTACACTAATATACTTTGTATGTAATCTCACTTTATTAACCAATGTCTTTGCTGCTGACCTTCAATGATCAAATTCACCCATACTAATTATCAAAAATTACTTTATATTAGATTCAGAAAAAAGTGTTGAAATTCTTTATCCTGTTCTTCTTTAATCCAGAATGGCAGCACAGCTGAAAGGTTTGTTTGAACTGCACCCTCTACTGTACAGGTGTAAATATGCATTTCCTTCAGCCTGAGTTTTTCAGCTGCTGTCCGCGATTTTTGGCCCTCTAGCGGTTAATAAACAGAACTGCACACGTCTTGCGGAGGAACATTCTAGCCGGAGCTACTTTTCTCCGTGTATGTTTATGGCGAGTCACGCAGTTACTGTGATACGGCGAGTCCTACCAGTTCGGTCTGAAATAGTCCGAATATAAACACTAGTGTACCATAGTGATTCAGGACTCAAGACAAAAACATGGTTTGGAAAATGGATTAATGTTGTATATTCTCATTATATAATTTTTGTAAATTTTTAACACAAAAAAATTGCGGACTGCAGCTTTAATTTCACTTTTGGTGTGAAAGGGCCTTTACATTTGACAAAAAATAGAACTTTTTTGTTGTTATTGAAAAAAACAAACAAGCAAGCCAGCACAGGTGAGAAAAAGTAACGCAAAAGTAATCTAACACATTTTCATAAAAAGTAACTAACGCAGTTGGTTACATTTTTGGGAGTAACACAACATTGTAGTGCATTACTTTTAAAAGTAACTTTAACACAAGTATTCTACCGTTAATTTTTTTATGTTTGTCAATTTTGGAATGTGTTATTTTGGGACAATTAAATCATTCCCTGGTTAAAAAAATAACCTGTTTGTCTTCACTACTTACAATACAAATCAATACAAATACAATACAAAATGTTAAGTCTGCAGCAACACGTTTTTTTTATTATGAGGCTCCAACTCGCTGCTAATTAGCTCCCTAAGAGTTATGTACAAGTCCATTGCTGCAAACACAGTGTTCATAAGGTTCAAATCATGTTCTGACATAAGATCAACACATACATTAAAAATGTCTTTATTGCATGGAAAGACTTTGAAAACTCACTCTTCTAAACAGACTTGAACCTTCTCCAGACACACTGGATGCAGGTGGTCTGTGGCTCCATATAGATGAAACACTGCAGTGCATACATGATGGATGGTCGGCCATGTGGTGACCACGAGTTGTGGCCTGGCTATATTCTGTTTTTTATTTTTTTTTTTTCAAGTGAAGGCAATCTCATCAAGCTCTTCCTGTAAGGAAACTTGTTTAAATACAAAGTTAGTTAGATGATTGGAAAGCTGTGTCTTGTAGTAGAAGAATCACACAGAGCATGAATCATGGAACCAATTTTTTTTTTTTTTACATTAAAAATACACTAAATGAGTTAGGACGTTAATGAATTTTAGTTGAGCTAAGTTACAGTTCCATATTTGACTTAAAGAGATAGTTCACCCAATAAAGAAAATTCTGTCATCATTTACTCACCCTCATGTTGCTCCAAACTTGTTTCATTCTTCTGTTGAACACACAAAAAAATACTTTAAAAAATGTTGATAACCAGATAGGTGACAGTAGCCTTTGACTTCCATAATCAACTGTTTGATTACCAAAATTTTTTTTTTTTTTTTTTTTTTTTTTAAATATCTTTTGTGTTCAACAGAAAAAAAAGAAACTCATACAGGTTTGAAACAACATAAGGGTGAGTAAATGATGGCAGAATTTTGATTTTTGGGTGAACTATACCTTATATAATATAATTCATATATAATTAATATAATATAATAACGATAGTTAGTTTTGACCTTAAACACCAGGGCCCGTATCCCTAAAGATTCTGAGAATCCTCTCAGAGAGCTCCTAACTTAACCTAAAAATTCCTTGCCAGGAGTTTTAGCTTAGAAGTGATTCCAGAACATTTTCAGTGAACTCTGAGCAAGGAATGGATGGAAAATCCTATCTTAGTGAGGAGGTGTGGTTGACCCCGTTGCTAGGTATGAGTCATCATTTCAAAAGCCGTGATTGGTTGATCCTACAAGTTTGATGAAAATTAACTTTTGGTGATAATGAGCAAAGGATGTACCCTCAAATCAATAAACATAATTATACACTCTAATCTTATGCAGACTGTAATTGTAAATAATATTTCACATTCAAGAAAATATCTGGAAAATGAATAGTAAGCTGTAGGGGTTATAGCCTAACATTAGAATCTAAAATATGTGAAAACTTAAGCTCATTACACCCTGTTCAAATAATGATTCCTGTCTTATTTGCTCAGATTAATATCCTAGCTGGCATATTTTGTACTTTCACTCCCATATGGACCCCATTGAAAACAAGATGGCCTATCTCAAGGGGCTGTCCTTAATGAAGTAGAAATTACAACGTTACAACTCAGTGTGGTCTTAACGAGGGTAACACGGCTCAGCTTTTATCAATGTCTGTGATTACTTTCTTCTCCGGTGTAATAGCGTTGTGGCGTCGAGTTGGTGAAGTAATTGCATCTCTAAGGAGATCCAACACAATGATTCCTGCACGATCCAATCTGTAGCGTCTCAATAATTCCCTGTCATCCAGTGTTTGCAGGACATCTCTCCTGCCTCCTCTGTTGGCCATTTTGTGCAGCTGCTTAGGGGAACTCCTAAGCCACTAAAAGTCCTCTTCCCTGCTCTTAGCAGATCTCGCCTTAGGAGCCCTTTTAAGCGCTAGGAATCTTGAGGAATAGCTTTTATATTAACTGGGATTTTCGTGTCACTTTTAGGGGAAATTCTAAGAAAACATCATGAATTTGGCCGCTAGGAGCCACTTTTTGCACAAAAATTCTTTAGGGATACGGGCCCAGGTCTGTGCTAAAGTTAAATAAATCTAATAAAATGAATGTAAAATTATCAGGATTTTTGTGCGTGTTGTGAAGCCTTGTGTGGACAAAATCACAGAGCCTTCAGTCAGATTAAATTAAATGTTTTTCGATAAACTACTTTTGGTGCCAACTTCTTCTGGTGTTACAGGATTAGTTCACTTTCAAATTAAAATTTCCTGATAATTTACTCACCCCCATGTCATCCAAGATGTCCATGTCCTTCTGTCTTCAGTCTAAAAGAAATTAAGGTTTTTGATGAAAACATTCCAGGATTTTTCTCCATATAATGTACTTCAATGGCCTCCAAATGGTAAAAGGTCAAAATTACAGTTTCAGTGCAGCTTCAAAGGGCTTTAAACGATCCCAGACGAGAAATAAGGGTCTTATCTAGAAAAACCATCACTCATTTTCTAAAAAAAATAAAAAATTATACATGTTTTAACCATAAATGCTCATCTTCAACTAGCTCTCTTCTTCTTCTCTATTTGAATTCCAGCAGTGTAGACACTGCTAAGTGTATTACTGCCCTCCTCAGGTCAAAGTTTGAACTAATTGTTATATACTTGCACTAACATATTGTATATGACAATTTAGTTCAAACTTTGACCTGAGGAGGGCAGTAATACACTTAGCAGTGTCTACACTGCTGGAATTCTAATAGAGAAGAAGAGAGCTAGTTCAAGATGAGCATTTATGGTTAAAACATATATTTTTTTATAAAATGAGTGATGGTTTCTCTAGATAAGACCCTTATTTCTCGTCTGGTATAGTTTAAAGCCCTTTGAAGCTGTGTTCATCTGAAAGAAGATAGTCATATACACCTAGGATGGCTTGAGGGTGAGTAAATCATGGGATAATTTTCATTTTTGGGTGAACTATCCCTTTAAGGAAACAAATGGAAAAGGATTTGCCCAAAAGTATCTGCGAAGTGCCCCTCCTCTCTCAGCTTGTCAAAGAGGTCTATCCAAAATTGGACACATTCACTTCGCAAAGTTTCGATGCGCTGGTTTCCAGAGCTTGGGCCAAAAGTAACATGGTCTGTTTCTGGTCGATCCTCAGAAAAAAGTCAAAAATCTTTGCATCTCAGCCACAGTAACATTTTCTGTCTCTAAATCTAGCCTTACTCTAGCAGGACAACCCCCAGCTTTAATTGCGGCATCCATGAAGTATCCAGCAATAAGTTTTGGATCATTGTTGGTCTTGTATGCCTCAAGCCATATCATGCTCCTGGAAAATCCATCCATACATCCACTTATTCCAATTCCAAATGGCTTCAGCTAATCATAGCCATCTAAATGCCACACAAAGTTAGGACCAGGGCTATGATACACAAGTTGCCTCAGTCGATTTCTTGACCTTAAAGCAACCCCTTCACCATCTAAAATCCACAGCAGAACTCACACTGTTTCCCTCTCAGTTATAATGCCATTCAACCAACATTTTTGGTGCATCCAACTATATCCATGACACTGGCCAGATGTTTGAAGTTACTGTTCAATAAAAGATGCTACCTCAGCCACATCTGTTTTGTTCTTTCTCTGCCAAAGCTTGTTCTTGCTCAAAATCCTCTCAAGAGTGCATTTGCTCAGTAAAACCACGATCAAAATACTCTTTATGCGTTCGCAATTCATCCTTTCGTCGTGCGTGTCAGATCAGTGAGCATTCAAGTCAGTAAGTCGTAATTTCAACTTGATAGGGGAGAGTGGGGTAAGATGAGCCATTTTTTACTTATGTGGTCCTCAAGGGAAAATGAGGCAGAAGTACAATGAAAGTATTTAAAGTAATTTCAGGATGTTTCCTATCATTTTAAATGATCAGAATACATCTATGACAAAGATTTCTAAAAATATGGCTTCTTATAAAAAAAGTGTTCCTCTGGCTCAATTTACCCCAGGTTAGGGGTAAATTGAGCCGAGTCAGTTGGTGAATGTAAACTGACCATCTAACTGAATCTGAATCAAACCCACATGAAATTTTAAAGATAATGTACCTATTTTAAAAACTAATTTAATAATCAAATTTCCTTTTACAAATATTAGGTGTAATTGTACACTGTTCCTATCAAATCAAAAATAAAGATAAACTAAACCAGTTGCGTAATATTATTAAACTGAAATGACACCAGTTTATACTTCAGATTTAACTTAAATTCAGTGCCTTATCATGGGGTAAGTTAAAACACTGGCTCAATTTACCCCACAGCATTTGGCCCACTTTGCCCCATAGCTGCCATTTTAGAAAAAGCTAGCTAGCTTACCAATTCAGGCTAATATTTAGCTAAATGACTTGCATGGTTTTATACGTTGCTAAATCACCAATATTCATCATAAATAGTTTTAGACCTGGACAAATTTGCTTTGATGAAACAGCCATTACATCTGTTATGTTAAAATTTTACTTTAACAAGCCAAAAACAGTTTTTAAAGTATATAAGCGACTTCCAATCCTCCCATGTGCTTCTCCTTTTCACAATCTGACAGAAATGATGGGTCTTAGCCCACTCTCTCTATGTCATAATTTAGACTTTCTATCATAATTTTGACCTTTATAAGTAATAATTTCGATTTAGAAAGTCATAATTTGGACTTTTTATCTCATAGTTATGACTTATTTGGAACACAGCGAGTTCATGTTTGGTCAGAGGATCTCTGTAAACCCATGAATCACTGAGATCGCCAAAACATTGAACCAATGTTTATGGCAATTTGTTGACATTTGTGTAAATAAATAGTATTTAATAGTCTCTGATAGGTCTGTTTAGACAAGCTCTCCATAAATCAAGCAAAATTGATAAAAGAATACATATTAAACAGACACTTCATATTGTTATTCGATAATTTGTTAATTGTATTTAATATACTATACTTTCAATAAAACATTTGTAATGGGTTCATTTTATGGATGTTTTGGCCTGAGTTTTGTTGCTTTTACAAGTTTTGACCAGCAGGCATCACCAGAGTGTGGTGTTTGGAGCGCTTCGAAACAGTGAATCATTTTGCGAAGCAATTCAATTGATTCAAAGCTTCGTTTCTCGCATCACTATTAAAGGATTAGTTCACTTTCAAATTAAAATTTCCTGATCATTTACTCACCCCCATTTCATCCAAGATGTTCATGTCTTTCTTTCTTCAGTCGAAAAGAAATGAAGGTTTTTGATGAAAACATTTCAGGATTATTCTCCTTATAATGGACTTCAATGGCCTCCAAACGTAGTTTCGAAAATGTTTCGTTGCAGCTTCAAAATGTTCTACACGATCCCAGACGAGGAATAAGGGTCTTATCTAGAGAAACCATCACTCATTTTCTAAAAAAAATTAAAAATTATACGTTTTAACCATAAATTCTCATCTTGAACTAGCTCTCTTCTTCTTCTTCTCTATTAGAATTTGAACTAATTGTTATATACTTGCACTAGCATATTGTATATGACAATTTAGTTCAAACTTTGACCTGTGGAGGGCAGTAATACACTTAGCAGTGTCTACACTGCTGGAATTCAAATAGAGAAGAAGAAGAGAGCTAGTTCAAGATGAGCTTTATGGTTAAAACGTATAATTTAAAAAAAAAAATTAGAAAATGAGCGATGGTTTCTTTAGATACGACCCTTATTTCTTGTCAGGGATCGGTGTAAACTGTAATTTTGGCCTTCAACTGTTTGGAGTCCATTGAAGTCCACTATAAGGAGAATAATCCTGGAATGTTTTCATCAAAAACCTTCATTTCTTTTTGACTGAAGAAAGTAAGACATGAACATCTTGGATGACATGGGGGTGAGTAAATTATCAGGACATTTTAATTTGAAAGTGAACTAATCCTTTACAGATAGATAGCTACATACCCGCTATCTATCCCTTCATCGTAGCAGGAGAAAAATCAAATGCAGTGTGTGGCTCCTCCTCGTCACGTTGCCGATCAACGTGACTGGAGTTCCTGGCCGCGCGCCAGCTGAACGTGACACGAGCAAAACACTGAATGTGTGTCAAGCGCGCGGGGGTTGAGGGGGGATTTGACCTACTTTCCACATGAACGT
The DNA here is from genome assembly GCF_018812025.1 of Megalobrama amblycephala. NCBI lineage: Eukaryota > Metazoa > Chordata > Actinopteri > Cypriniformes > Xenocyprididae > Megalobrama > Megalobrama amblycephala. The sequence continues at coordinate 52,088,589 of NC_063057.1, read as the reverse complement.
CAAACGTTAAGACGTGGAGAAGGTACGTCAATTTTACACACATTTATTTGACTATTTTGTGTTGTTAACAGTGCATTAAGTAGATAATTGTAAACATGTTCATTATAATGTAAACATGTTCATTAATGTTGGGGTCACGTGACTGTAGGCAGTCCTGCCATCATAACAAACAACTTTTACTGCAGATGAGTTTGAGAGCTTCGCGTCTCCTGTCGTGTTTGTAGTTCAGGTCGCTAGTTTCTGTCATTGATCAGAAAGTGCATTAGTAACGGTAACTGTGGATTTAATCTCCCTCATCCAGAGCTCTGCTTTTACGCGAATGGTGAGTTAATATTTGTTTTTTTGAAGTAGTTTACATTGGCATATATCTGTATAGAGGGGGATTTTAAATACATGTCTTCTGTTTTATTGGTAAGGATTTTAATGAGTGACAGAACAGGAGGTGTCATTCAGTCATTCCTGCTATGTTTTTTAATCTCTCGTGTGCGCGCGTCTAGTAAGTGTGTAGTACAGTATATCGCGTGCTGTAATCTAGTGTAGCCTACTAGTAATTTGATAGGCGTGCCGCGCCTACTTTTTCGATGTAAACAACTCTCACTCACACATTTCTCTCTTTAGTGGCTTATGATGATTCTATCAACTGAATAAATTTAATTAAAATGACTAATTTTATCCATGTACGCCTTTTTGAAGCAAACTGTTAAAATGGTGCATCAGTAAGTTTACAACTACAAATATCATCTTGAGGAAATCATGATAATGAACGAGGAAAGCCTAAATAAAAAGATTATTTTAGTAGTTTGGCATAATATTATTATTTCTTGGAAAAAATAAGTTATTAATAAATGTAAAAACACCAAATCAAAGTCCTGTGGTGCAACTTTTGTCTTAAAAAATAAATTAAACCACCCTTTTTTTAAGTTTATGCTTTTTGTATAACAAAAATCATTAAATCAAAGTATTTGTTGCCATTACATTTTTTCAAAACCATATTAACCAAATTATTAATGTTGGTTTAATGGGTTAGTTCACCCAAAAATGAAAATTCTGTCATTAATTACTCACCCTCGTGTCGTTCTACACCCATAAGAGCTTCGTTCATCTTCAGAATACAAATTAAGATATTTTTGATGAAATCCATTGACTCAGTGAGGCCTCCATTGCCAGCAAGATAATCAGTTCATGTGACTACAGTGGTTCGACCTTAACGTTATAAAGTGACAAGAATACTTTTTGTGCACCAAAAAAAAAATTTTTTAAAAATAACGACTTTATTCAATAATATCTAGTGATGGGCTGTTTCAAAATGCTGCTTCGTGAAGTTTTATGAATCTTTTGTTTTGAATCAGTGGTTCGGAGCGTGTATCGAACTGCCAAAATCACATGATTTCAGTAAACAAGGCTTCGTTATGTGATGTGTTTCGAAATTTCAGTGATTCACCACTGGGGGCACTTTAGCCACTTCAACCACTGATTCAAAACAAAAGATTCGTAAAGCTTCGAAGCTTCATGAAGCTTCATGGCGTTTTGAAATCGCCATCACTAGATATTGTTGAATAAAGTCGTTATTTGTTAAAGTATTCTCTTCACTTCATAACATTAAGGTCGAACCACTGAAGTCACATGAATTGTTTATCTTGCTGGCGATGCAGGCCTCACTGAGCCATCAGATTTTATCAAAAATATCTTAATTTGTGTTCTGAAGATGAACGAAGGTCTTACGGGTGTGGAACAACATGAGGGTGAGTAATTAATGACATAATTTTCATTTTTGGGTGAACTAACCCTTAAAGAGAGTACGTTTCTAAGAATTTTATGTTGGACACTTTTATTTATCATTTACCCATATACACAGTGAACTCAAAAATTAACTGGACTTTGCAATATATTGCAATATATCGCGATTGCTTAGCTCATATCACATCAAATCGTGCAAATTATTATTATTGTTATACTTTGTTCTCAAATTGTTAATGTTAACAACATCAGCACTGTGTGACTGTGCATTAGCGTTACCTGTAGATTTCAATTTCTGTACAGTCTATGTTAATTTGTTAAAACCATACAATCCGCCATCAAAATGATAAACTTTATTATTCCAACTGCTGTGAGAAAAGGCTAAAAATAATGATCCGTCATCCTCGCATGCATTATAGCCTACTAGCTGGGACTCATTCTTTATGTAAACAGACGTGACGTAATGACTCAAAGACGAACGGCTGCATGCTTGAATTTCCTGCCAAAACCTACCAGTACCACCTGAATTATAAAACATTATTACAAGCTTACCACTGAGAATCTGGCTAAGGTAAAGAGATAGTTTTGAACACTGACTTATGTGCTTGCTCAAAAAATGATTTTGGATCATTTTTAACCAATTAAAATTACGGACTGCAGCTTTAAGTATCACCAAAATGCCATTCGATTCAAATACACGGGGCAAAAATGACATAGAAAAGCAGGTAACACTTGACAAATGTACTGTAATGCTAATACTTATGGGGCATTTCTCTTCTTTGTCCATGTTTGACAGGAACATGACCATGACACCAGCTGCATGTGATTTTGGGCTGCTGGGAGGGCAGGAGGAGGACATGAAACCTCAGGCGGCAGTAATTCGGCGGAACCTCTTTGGCCCTGTGGACCACCAGCAGTTGCAGCAGGACTTCCAGAGGCTGTTCTGCATGAGCGTGGAGAACGCCAAACAGCGCTGGAACTTTGACTTTCAGAGGGACCAGCCTGTCCCCGGATGCGTTGAGTGGGAAGAGCTGCGGTGCCAGGACGTGCCAGCGTTCTACCATAGCTGCGTGGTCAGGCCCGGTATGACGAAGCAAATGGTGGAAGCAGCTGTTGGAGGAGGATCCTTCGCTCGTTCCTCTCCAGCTTTGGCCACAGAGAAATATATGGAGCTTCTGACCAGAGGAACTTTGAGGGGAACCAAGCCAGAGAAAAGAATCAAACGCAAACAAGCAAACATCACAGGTATACAGTCGCCACTTTTCATTTTCAGTGTCATTAGGTTAAGGCCAAATAGCCTGTGATCAGAGACATTGTTAAAGGGTTAGTTCACCCAAAAATGAAAATTCTGTCATTAATTACTCACCCTCATGTCGTTCCACACCTATAAGACCTTCATTCATCTTCAATCAGTGAGCATGTATCAAGCTGCCAAAGTCACGTGATTTCAGTAAACGAGGCTTTGTTACATCATAAGTGTTTTGAAATTTCAATGGTTCACCACTGGGGGGCGTGACTTTGTCACACTCCGAACCACTGATTCGAAACAAAAGATTCATAAATCTTCGAAGCTTCATGAATATCTTAATTTGTGTTCTGAAGATGAACAAAGGTCTTACGGGTGTGGAACGACATGAGGGTGAGTAATTAATGACAGAATTTTCATTTTTGGGTGAACTAACCCTTAAAAAAAGAAAGAAATGAAATGAATCACTTTATTGTTAGTTATATAGACACAAATAGCTAATATTTATATAATGCTAAAATGCTTTTCTTCTCTCTTTCAGACTTTTTCAGAGTGACAAAAAGAAGATTTCTTCATCACAAAGCTTCACCAGGACAGTAAACATTCATTGGACTTTTTTTTTTGTATAAATGTACATACAATATCTGCACATGTAGCTCTTCTAACTGACCAGCAAATAAGGCTAATAATAGGATATATATATATATCCTATCTCACTAAATGCAGTACCTATTAAAAACCTTAACCTCTTGTACTTCTCAGATTTTATTGTTAAAACATGGAATTATGACCATTTTAATTGAGAACCAATTTCAGATCTTATAGTACATTTGAATAATTACAAGCAATTGAATGAGAATTCACTTTCTTGCTAAATCAACCAAATACATTTTGAATTCATTACTAAGCAAAAAATTTTAATATATAAATTTTATTCCATGTTGTTATACAGTAAATTTTGAAAACGTTAGGAATGCTCTGTATAAACAGTGCGTTTTTTATTTTTTATTGTGCACTGAATATACATATATACATACCTATATATATATATATATATATATATATATATATATATATATATATATATATAAACAAACAAATACTGTGAACATTTACAAAAATGCACTACAAAAGGACTGTTTGGTAACAAACTTTTGCATTTCTCAGATTCAAATCCTTTTAAGGGATTAGTTCACTTTCAAATAAAAATTACTCCAAGCTTTTTCACCCTCAAGCCATCCTAGGTGTATATTACTTTCTTCTTTCTGATGAACACAATCAGAGATATATTAATAAATATCCTGACGCATGCAAGCTTTATAATGGCAGTCAACGGGATCAACAAGTATGAGCTGAAGAAAGTGCCTCCATCCACCCACATCCGTCCATCATAAACACGGCTCCGGGGGTTTAATAAAGGCCTTCTGAAGCGAATCGATGCATTTGTGTAAAAATATATCCATATTTAACAAGTTATAAAGTAAAATATCTAGCTTCCACCAGACTGCCTTCCGTATTCAATTTATGAAGAAAGTGTAAACTGGTGTCACTTCAGTTCAACTTTTTCCGTAAGTTGAATAGGGAAGGCGTAGGACGTAGCATAAGCTTTTTGAACTGCGAGAGTTTTACACTTCCTTCATAAGTTGAATATGGAAGGTGGTCTGGTGGAAGCAATATTTTACTTCATAACTTGTTAGATATGGATTTTTTTTTTTACACAAACTCTTCGCTTTAGAAGGCATTGGGGTAATTTTCATTTGAAAGTGAACTAATCCTTTAAGTGGCATCGGTGCCGGTTAATAATGTCTTACATCATTCTGTCCCAATTTTGTTATATATTTTCATGTTTTGATATATTACAAAAAAAAAGTATGTTTAACCTGAGCCATTCATGTTTTTCATGAAATTTGGGTATAAATGTGACTGTTATTAGAGTTAATAGCAAACACAAGGTATGCTTCGATATCTTTGAAGTTATGTAAAAAAAGATTTTGTAAATGTTTTTTTTAAATGGATATTTCCCTTGAAATAAGTTTGAGGAGTGTTGAAAAGCTTTTGTCGTCGTTTGAATCTTACCTGTAGTATTAGCATATCAATGTCATTTTCCATCAGTCATTTATACCATACTTTTTTTTTAATACTGTATTTTTGTTTTGTGCATGTGTGTTGAATTATGTGTTGAATTAGCTATTCTTTTGACATTATTTGGTATTAAAGAGGCAGCTGATGCAGTTAACCAAAGTAATTGCTTTACAATATACAGAAAGTCTTAAAACCGTTTGAACTGTTGTCAGGAAGATCAAATTAAGCCACTAAACCAAACCAGAATTTGTTTGAAAGAATTCCAGTTTCAGCTTGCAAACATGTTAAACATTTCTGATATTTTCATTGACTTCCTTTTAAAGCAGTACCTTAAATTTGAATTTTTTAAAAATGCAGTAATAGAAAAAAAAAATAGTACTCTACCTCATGAAATGACAATGACCTTCATTTTATATACACTCACTGACACACATGTATAAGAAATCAAATATGTTAAATGTAGCATTTGTTTTTATACCTTCGAAGTACAGCAGAATGGCAAGGAAGTATGTTGTGCTTCACTTCAAGTTTACAGGACTTTTGTGTACGTTCATTGGTCCAGTTCTGGTTATAGAACATCAAAATTCATGTTTACTTTATTCTGTGTGCCTCTTGATATCACCAATTAACTCTTGTATTTTGCACTATGTGTGGTCATAATTTATGTGATTTTTTTTTTTTTTTTTTGCTTTTACCCCACAGCTTTTGTTGCAGATCTGTCGGCAGTATTGTATTCAGTGCATGCCATCTATTGAGAATCAGTAGTCATGTATACTCCTATATGATTGAATGTTACTTATGTTAAAACATGTTAATACTAGCTGATTTTATACGACTGATGTACGAGTTTGCATAGTATGCAAAAATTACAGATAAAAGTATGTACAAAGCCATTTGGGAAGTCTGTCTTTATTTGATTGTAATACACCACATATATCAGAATACAGATGAACACAAAACAGTTTTTTTTAAAACACTTTTGTACTGTTTTGGTACATTTTAACAGCTTTTAGTTCACAACTCCAAATGAATTGCATGTAGCTAGTTGTTCATACAAATCCTGCTACACAGTAAAATCCCAGAGTTAAATCAACTCTTTTCAGAGAAAATTTGGTCCCACTCTATTAGACTTGTGCCGATATTCGGTAATGCGATATATCGCGATAATGAATATGCACGGTATTGTTATCGTGGGCATTTCAAAATACCGTAAATAATCATTTATTACCAATTATTACAATTTTTATAATGCATATAAGAATACTTTCCCCATCAACCGTATAAAGTGCACAACACCGCTGTATTCTGCGTCAAAAGAACACGCGCTCAGATGTAAACGAGCCCAACATGCATGAGAAGCACATGGCGGAAAGAGTGAAGGAGACGCGTTGAATGAAAGTGCGCGTTCACTCTCTGACAGCAGAGGGCGCTGATGGAACAGCAGAATGCAACGGTTACCCCGGAAACCCCATAAACAAAGCAACTGCGCTGACATTTTTAAAATGCCTCAAACATGTATTTTAATCTGGACTACAACATGCCCTAATGATTATAAATGTTGTGATTGTTTGTTATTGTTCAGTAAAACTTAAAGACATACGGTTTCATTAGTTAGCATGTTAATTCATTAAACTGACAATAAAAAATACTTATAAACCATTCATTATTCTTAGTTAATGTTAATTTCTTAGTTACTGTTTAATAACATTACTAAAATCAAAAGTACTTATTTAATGGACCTGAGAGAAAACGAACCATGATCAGTTTCTTAACTAACATTAAGAAAAAATAATACTTTCTGTATCAAATGTAGCTGTTGCTCAATCTTAGTTAATGCATTAAATGAGACCTTATTGTAAAGTGTTTCCTGTTGTTCTTTATAGCCTAATTCTTTTGCACTGTTTGAAAATTTGACTTTATATTTTTTTGTGTATTGTATTATTGTATTTAAACATTCAGAGTTATTTTTGTTATTACAAAAAGAGTTTTTAAACCTGTTATACTATTACAACACTTTTTTTGCAACTTATTTTAATATCTTGATAATACCGTATACCGTGATAAAAGCTTCAGCAATTAATCGCAGCATGAAAATTTGATACCGTCACAGGCCTACACTCTATATAGAATTAAAATAACACTGAAGCAGAGTTAAAGTTAATGAGATAATATGCTGTTTGTGGAGGTTTACTAAGATTTTGAGAGATTTAATGTCTTTTATCTTCAGTTGAGTTTATCTTAGGCTGTGGCTGGAAGTCAGTTGTAGTTCTTGTATTTCTCTTCAGAGATTCTGCTTGTTAACAGCAGGTGTTCATCACTAATGCTCAATCATCACTTAATTAATCACTTAATCTCATTACCTTTAACTGCTTCGGTGTTACTTTAACACTATATAGAGAGGGACCATATGTACTCTGAGCAGGGTTGATTTAACTCTGGGGATTTTGCTGTGTATGTGCCTTCATAAAGGTATATGTAAATATTGCTATGTATTTCCCTACTTTATGGTATCGTACAAAAATATGCCATAATTTAAAGCAATAGCATTTGACCAGAAAGATTTACAGTCACAAAACCAACTGTAAAGTGTTCATCTAGGTGTCACGTCAAACACTGATGAACCCATTTACTCTCCCTCACAAACACAAACGCTTGAACTCACACAAACTCTTGTACACACACATGCACACAAATATTCAAACACACCCCACTCAAAGTACATACTTTTTCTCACTTTTTTTTATACATGTTTATCACGTAATTCATTCTACTTTGTTCATTTTATTTTTCCTGCTCATATAAATGCTTCGGCAACACAATGTAATATTTGTATGAGCAGAATAATATATGAGCAGGAAAAATAAAAATGAACAAAGTAGAACAGATGAACGTGTAAAAAAAAGGAGAGAAAAAGTATGTGCATGTAATTTGAGCGGGGTGTGTTTGAATATTTGTATGCATGTGCGTGTACAAGAGTTTGTGTGAGTTCAAGAGTTTGTGTGAGTTCAAGAGTTTGTGTGAGTTCAAGAGTTTGTTTGTGAGATAGAGTAAATGGGTGCATCACTGTTTGACCTGACACCAACAACCTGAACTCCAGAAAAGTTGGGATGTTTTTTAAATTTGAATAAAATGAAAACTAAAAGACTTTCAAATCACATGAGCCAATATTTTATTCACAATAGAACATAGATAACATAACAAATTTTACACTTTTATCCACTAAATGAGCTCATTTCAAATTTGATGCCTGCTACAGGTCTTAAAAAAAAGTTGGCACGGGGGCAACAAATGGCTGAAAAAGCAAGAAATTTTGAAAAGATTCAGCTGGGAGAACATCTAGCAACTAATTAAGTTAATTGATATCAGGTCTGTAACATGATTATAGCTATAAAAGGGATGTCTTGGAGAGGCAGAGTCTCTCAGAAGTAAAGATGGGCAGAGGCTCTCCAATCTGTCAAAGAGTGTGTAAAAAGATTGTGGAATACTTTAAAAACAATGTTCCTCAACGTCAAATTGCAAAGGCTTTGCATATCTCATCATCTACAGTGCATAACATCATCAAAAGATTCAGAGAAACTGGAGAAATCTCTGTGCATAGGGGACAAGGCCGAAGACCTTTATTGGATGCCCGTGATCTTCGGGCCCTCAGACGACACTGCATCACTCATCGGCATGATTGTGTCAATGACATTACTAAATGGGCCCAGGAATACTTCCAGAAACCACTGTCAGTAAACACAATCCGCCGTGACATCTGCAGATGCCAACTAAAGCGCTATCATGCAAAAAGGAAGCCATATGTGAACATGGTCCAGAAACGCCGTCATGTCCAGTTTCAAAGTGGAAATGTGTTCTATGGTCAGACAAGTCTAAATTTGACATTCTTTTGGAAATCACGGATGCCGTGTCCTCCAGGCTAAAGAGGAGGGAGACCTTCCAGCGTGTTATCAGTGTTCAGTTCAAAAGCCAGCATCTCTGATGGTATGGGGGTGCATAAATGCATACAGTATGGGTAGCTTACATGTTTTGGAAGGCACTATGAATGCTGAAAGGTATATAAAGTTTTAGAGCAACATATGCTCCCCTCTAGACGACATCTATTTCAGGGAAGGCCTTGTGTATTTCAGCAGAACAGTGCAAAACCACATACTGCAGCTATTACAACAGCATGGCTTCATCGTAGAAGAACACCCGGAAGATCTTTGTTCATCTTCAGAACACAATTAAAATATTTTTGATAAAATCTGATAGCTGTCTGACTCCTCAATAAACAGCAATTTAACCACCACGTTCAAGGTCCAGAAAGGTAATAAAGACACATTTAAATTAGTTGACGTGACTGTAGTGGTTCAACGTTAATTTTAAGAAGTGACGAGAATACATTTTGTGCGCAAAAACAAAACAAAAATAACGACTTTATTCAACAATCTCTACTCTTCTGTGTCATTCTGGTGTGTTGTTTACGCTCAGCACTTCCAGGTTCTACGTCATTGCTTGTAAAATGCTGCATCTCTAAATCCATCTGTGATGTCGCAACATCAGTTAGTTATGTCTCATGCATCTCATGTTGTGAGGGGAACCTGTGTAACGGTGCTCAGAGTATCACCAAGAGCTTCCTGTTCCTCTGCTGTTCTCTGCTCTCCTACTTCCTCCTGCACTGAATCCAACAGTTCTTCAGACATGCTGTACAGAATATACACTGCGTTCCAAATTATTATGCAACTGACATATCAGTAAGATTTCAGAACAATAAACATTCAGATTTTAGTTTTTCTAAGAAAATGTTTGTTTGTTTATTTATCCATGTCTTTTTAGATAACTGGTATCAATCTCAGACAAAATAATTTGCCAGGTCTATGGAAACCCTACTTAGAGATTGTTCCACATTATTAAGCAAGTTACAGTTCTCATGCAATATGGGGAGGAAGAAAGATCTTTCTGAAGATGAAAAGCATGAAATGGTGCAATGTTGTGCAAAAGGCATGAAAACAACTAATATTGTGTGAAACTGAATGGAGATTATTGAATTATCATAAGTTTTGTGAGTGATTTAGAGCACAGCAGAACTCGGTCAGATAAAGGCTTATTAAAGAAAGTTCCTGTCAAAAAATGTATTGTATTAAAAGGGCAGCTATAAAAAAAGCCAGTGTTGAGCAGCAAACAGGTATTTGAAGCTGCTGGTGTCTCTGGAGTCTTGAGAACCTCTCCATGCAGGCTGGCAGTTGTGCGTAAAGATGCATTTTAGACACCACTAACCAAACATAACAAAGAGAAACATTTACAGTGGGTGTAGAAATACATTTTCAAACAGTTATATTGCTGTGGTGTTTTTTTTTTTTTTTTGCAGCATGGGATAGCGCATAGTGCATTGTACAAATAGTGCATTGTACTATGCACTATCCTCCTTTTTATACCATAGCTGAAAATGGCCATTTATGAACTCCACATATCTTGCAAAAGTAATTTTAATACCCTCCATCTCACTTCCCAGTATTCCAGCCCAAATCATCACCCACCAGCTCCTTGCTGACGTCACAGTCTTGTTGGAACATGGTGGCCATTCACCAACCATCCAGAAATCCATCCATTTAGACCATCCATTGTAGTACAGCATTAGTCAGTGAATAAAACTATTTAAAAATGAGTCTTTATGTATTTCTAAACCCACTGTAAATGTTTCTCTTAGTGAGGTTTGGTTAGTGGTGTCTAAAATGCATCTTTACGCACAACTGCCAGCCTGCATGGTGAGGATCTCAAGACTCCAGAGACACCAGCAGCTTCAAATACCTGTTTGCTGCTCAACACTTGCTTTTTTTATAGCTGCCCTTTTAATATAATTATTTTTTTGACAGGAACCTTCCTCAATAAGCCTTTATCTGACCGAGTTCTGCTGTGCTCTAAATCACTCACAAATCTTATAATTCGATAATCTCCATTCAGTTTCACACAATATTAGTTGTTTTCATGCCTTTTGCACAACATTGCACCATTTCATGCTTTTCATCTTCAGAAAGATCCTTCTTCCTCCCCATATTGCATGAGAACTGTGACTTGCTTAATAATGTGGAACAACCTCTAAGTAGGGTTTCCATAGATCTGGCAAATTATTTTGTCTAAAAAGACATGGATAAATAAACAAACAAACATTTTCTAAGAAAAACTAAAATCTGAATGTTTATTGTACAGAAATCTTACTGATTTGTCTCTTGCATGATAATTTGGAACACAGTGTATAGTGTGTATTTTCTCTGTACTATCTTTGACCTGGTGTGAGGAATTTAAAAAGATATACAAATCTGATTTGGTCAAGTCTGATTAATTTAAAGAAACATATATGCATTTATGAAATAAAATGTAATGTTCACCTTTACACGTGTTTCTGGGTTTATTTTTAATAAAGCTTACAATGTAAGCGTAAAACATGAAATTCAATCCATTGTTGATTGTATTATTATGCATCATATAGGCTATTAGTCAGAGGAGTACAATAACTTGAAATCTGCTGTCACATTACTGCATGAAAATGTAGCTAATTTATCTGTAATGCGAGAAGCAAGGAATGCAGGTGAAGATGAGGATCTATGTAGAAGAGGCTATTAGTAACACAAACAAAACAACAACCAGGATTGAAAGCATGCGAACACCTGAACACCACACCTACACTTGCCTGCTGAACACCTTCAGAAGAATAAAAAAAACAAGCATTAATATAGTTGAACAGACCAGTCACATTCTTCCACACCAGACTCATACTCAGACTCACAATCATGCTTGAATTACTGAAATAGCTAAAACATTAAGGTGTGTCCATATACTTTTGAAACAGCTTCGCAAAACACCTAAATGATGTTTTGCTAAAACTCTGTAAAAAAAAAAAAAAAAAGAGTGAATTTTTTATTATTCTAAATGCTTTCGTTTTTTTGTTTTATAATCCAACACATTTACTGACAGTTAGAAAAGTTACAAAGAGCCTAGCCTATACAATTAAAGAGAAAAATATTCTGTGCTTACATTCTTTGTAAGTTATACAAAAAAACATAAAAATAACATCACTTCTGCCTTGCACTGCTTCATGAAGCTTAATTATCTTTTCTGCATGAAAAAGTGATGGATTTATTTTTACCATGGCTCTTCTAACCAGACATGCATGAGCAATTAAACCAGTGCAAATGATGCGAAATGCACCAGCACAATTATTCTACAAATGCTCCAGGAGGCATGAAAGTGATTTTAAACTTTGATCAATATGATACCTTACTCCTAAGTGCACTCACATTGCACAATTTTGAGACTCAGCACACTTACAGTAAATCATTATGATGCAACTTTTTGTTTTAAAGAAAACCATGGAAGTTTATTTCCGCCACTATATATATATATATATATATATATATATATATATATATATATATATATATAGTACAGTAGAATAGTTTGCAAATGAACACAACATGGCTATGAAAGCAGATTAGTGAGCACTCTACAGAAAAAATGTTTCTAAACAGTTCCAAATTAGTGTAATTTAGTTTTTTACCCCATATTTTCCTAGTCTTATAATATCTTGTAGCCTCTATAAAAGGTTTTACATTAAAAAAAAAACCCCGACAATAACAGCATTTTATGTCAATTAGGTAATTTTTATTGACATGTGAAACAACATTTATTAGCTGAATACATTAATAAATGACAATTGACACTGAACATGAATAAGTACATAAAGAAATAAAAGATCTCAGTAGTCTCAGCCTCAGATGTCACGCCCACGGACCGTTGGCTGATGCATGTGGAACACTTATCTGGAAACACTTCAGGTGTTTCAAAGTCATCATCTGGTTGGTTGTATTCCACAGGATGTCCGGGAGACTTGTGTGTCACGTTCTTTAACGATCCGCCTGGAAACAAATGTCATGATGCCAAACCCCCTCATGGAAAAAGAACGCCGTCATGTTTACAATTGTGAAAATCTCCACTTACCAGGATCAACTTAACACTGGATTTTCAAAAGTATATGATGTTCACAGCTCCATTGTCGCAGTAAACTTGCACAACTTTCTTAAATTAATAATTTATTAGATGCACACTCATCTTTTACCTTTCACACCCCTAAACATGATGTGGAACAAAACGAACTGTGATTGTTTGCGTTACATGTCTTACATTGTGTTACTCTTGGGCGGCCTTGGCCAATGAAAGCTGTGATAGAGTTTAGACCTTCTGCCGTCAGTCTGAAGGTCTGGGTATGCGGTTACTGTTAAAACACAAAATTTTAAAAGCAAACATAAGTTCACAACACAATGGAAACAAATCACAACACAACGAAATAAAGCCACAACACAACGAAATTGAGCCACAACACAACGGAAATGCTCCCGACCACTAGGGGGTTCTCAGAGCTCAATAATGTTAGTTTTCCTTGCCAATGTTCTATAGAGTCGACAGTGATATCAATACCATGATTAGTTTTAACAGTATGTAACCACTGTATATCGACATGAAATATTAATTCAAAATCAACTATGTGCACAATACCTTCATATTTATACCTGTGAATGATTTGATGTGCTACCACGGCGCATGATGAAGGGAACGTCTGCCAATTCCACCAAGTGTTTAAAACGTATCATTTGTGTTCATTAAAATTTCTTTTAACATTTAAAAACAGACATGTTCAAATTCCAAAGCTAGTAGGTTTCTATTGGTAAGACTGACTTACTACAGGTGACATTTTGAGAATACATAGGAGGGTTCACAGAGGTCCACACTCCCTGTCCACGTGCAGCCCAATTTTTGTGATGGCATGGACAGTGTGTGTACTGTACAACAGCCCATGTGAAAGTGAATCGAGTGCTTGAAAACAAAAGTCTACTAGATAGTGTGCAGTGCACACGCTGAATGCGTCTTTCTGCGGGCAAATATTTACAAAGGCTTGCACGTGGGTATAATAGAAATAATTTTGTCAACTTGCTATAGCCTTTCTTAAATGTAGGCCTACTAAAATCATTAAGAAGCTGAATAAATGGACCATAAAATGGACCATGCCATGTCTTAGCAATGATCTATTGTATTTGACCGGTATTCACTTTTCTGTCATTTTTACAGTGGGTTTCTGAAACTTATGCATGCAGTAATGTAAGTAGTACAGAATTTTAAATTTTAAATGAGTCATATTGATTTTCTGAAAAAAACGGCTACGTCTGCACATTTTAAATTACTGCACAAGATGTGAAACCCTTTAAGTGAATTACAGTAAAAAAAAAATTGTATAAAAACAAATTGTGTACTGTACATAAAAGGAGGTATTGGCACAGTTTCACCTGAAGTAAGTCAGTCTGGTCACTACTACAACCTTTGGGAAAAAAAAAAAAAAACCTTTTGGTGAATTACAGTGATATTTTTCTGAAAATAATTGTTTATTGTAAGTACATGAAGGGATGTATTGACAAAATGTCACCTGTAGTCAGTCTTATCAACAGTAACTAACAAGCTTTGGAATTTGAACTTTACCAAGCTCTGAGAGCACCCTAGTGGTGGGAGTATGTGGCTTGATTTCGATGTGTTGTTGCTTTATTTTGTTGTGTTTAGAGACACACATCCAAACCTTAATCGAGGATAGTAAGAATGCAAGGGCTTCAGATACTGTTTTGGATGCGACTAGCTTAGTGAACTCTGTACATTGTTCGATTCCGGCTGTAGAGCCCGCACAGCAGGGCAATTGGGTAACGGTGAGGCGACCTAGCTACGGAAAACAACACTCGTCCGTTCCAATAAGAACATCAAACAGGTTCTCCCCACTCAGTGATGCACCCACTGAGAATCCTGTTGAAAGTGCCCTAGTCATTGGCGATTCTATTACATGGAACGTGAAAATAGAGACACCAGCCACCATAGTCACATGTTTGCCAGGAGCCAGAGCACCTGACATCAAAGCAAATTTAAAAGTGCTGGCTAATGCTAATCGTAAATACTCTAAACATATAATTCACGTTGGGACTAATGATGTTCGACTTCGCCAGTTGGAGATCACTAAAATTAACATTAAAGAGGTGTGTGAACTCGCAAGTACAATGTCAGGAGAAGTAATTTGCTCTGGTCCCCTTCCTGTTCGTCGGAGTGATGAGATAGTTATCAGATTATCATCACTCAATGGCTGGCTGTCTAAGTGGTGTCCGCAGAATAATATAGGTTTCATAGACAGTTGGAAAAGTTTTTGGGGCAGACCTGACCTGTTGAAAAGAGATGGTATTCATCCCTCCCGGGATGGTGCTGCTCTTCTCTCTAGTAATATGGCACATAGTCTTAGAGCTGAAACATGACAAACTAGGGCCCAGGTCAGGAAGCAGACATACTGGCTAAACCGACCATCTGCTAGCTGCCTCACGTTACAGAAGTCAGATAATTCCCAACACATAAAAACTGTTCCACCTAGATATTATCACATAGAGACTGTGTCTGTACCCCGAATTAGTAAAAACAAAAAACTTCCAAACCCATTTAAGGGTAAAAATTTAATTGATGTTCAACAAATAAAAACTAGAGATAATACTGAAAAACAAATTATAAAGCTTGGGTTGTTAAATATTAGATCCCTTTCTTCAAAAGCACTTATTGTAAATTATATTATCACAGACAATAATCTAGATGTGCTGTGTTTGACAGAAACCTGGCTAAAACCGGATGATTACAGTACTTTAAATGAGTCTAGCCCTCAAGGTTACAATTATCGACACAATCCTTGTCAGAAAGGCAAAGGAGGAGGTGTTGCTGTATTTTATAGTAATATTTACAGTATTAATCAAAAGTCTTTCAAATGTAATTCCTTCGAAGTGATGGTACTTTATGTAACATTATGTAAGTTGACATTTGTACTGGCTACTGTATACAGGCCACCAGGACACCATACAGACTTTATCAAAGAATGTGCTGATTTTCTATCAGAGTTAGTACTAGCTGCAGATAAAGTCCTTGTTGTTAGTGATTTTAATATCCATGTAGATAATGAAAAAGATGCATTGGGATTGGCATTTACAGACGTTCTAAACTCTATTGGTGTTAGACAACACGTGTCAGGACCCACTCATTATCATAATCATACTCTAGATCTAATATTGTCACATGGAATTGATATTGATGCCGTTGAAATTCTGCAACAGAGTGACGACGTCTCAGATCATTATCTAGTCTCGTGTATACTACATTTAGTCAAGACTGCAAAATATATGCCTCCCTGCCATAAATATGGTAGAACCATCACTTCTACCACTAAAGATTGCTTTATAAATAATCTTCCTGATCAGTTTCATCACCTTAGCATACCAGACAGCTTAGAAGGCCTTGATGTTGCAACAGAAATGTCACGATCACCAGTGAGAGTGCCCTATCAGCCACTAGAGGGCACTCCATCCCGGACTCTCATTTCCACCCATTGCATTCACTACATTACCCATAACGCACTCCCCGGACTCATTATCACCATGTCATTGCACCCAGCTGTTTTGAGTTCTCTCATCAGTGTCTGTCTATTTATACCCTGTTTGTTTCTGCTTTTGTCATGGAGTTTTCAGTTCTGGTCACCCGTTTCTTTGTTTGTTTTCTGGTTTTCTGTTTTTGACTGCTTTGTGGATTTTGACCCCTGCCTGTTTCTGGATACGACTTTGGATTACCCATTAAACTCTACTGCACTTGGATCTGTCTGTTGTCTCCGTGATTCGAACGTGACAGAAAACTCCATCCTAACTAGATCCAGCAGAATGGGGATTCGAATCACTCCTCCGGCTACTGTGAGGGAGCGGATGGATCGGCTTGAGAATTTAATCACCCTGAAACAACAGGGCAATGAGGTGGGTGGTTTTGCCCAATTGTTTTGGACCCTGGCGGTAGGGCTGGGATATAATGATGCGGCCTTAATGGACCTTTTGAATGAGTGCCTGGATAACTCGCTACCTCTGTGGGAGATGGATGGACTGGGAGACCTGGACTTTTGGGGGTTCGTCCACTACCTCCAACGTCGGAGTAGGGGGCCTGCACCGAGTCAACTAGGGCACGCTCCAGCCAGTGAATCCGTCCCTGAAGTCACTGAGGAGGTGGGCACTGAGCCTCCGCTTCACCCAGGTAAAAGGAGGAGGAGGAGGAGAAGGAAGAGGGCTTCCTTCATCCTTCAAGGCCCGGAGGCCTCTCCAGCCAGTGAGTCCGCTCCAGCCGGTGAGTCCACTACAGAGCCCGCTCCAGCCTGTGAGCCCACTCCAGAGCCCGCTCCAGTCAGTGAGTCCGCTCCAGTCAGTGAGTCCGCTCCAGTCAGTGAGTCCGCTCCAGTCAGTGAGTCCGCTCCAGTCAGTGAGTCCGCTCCAGCCAGTGAGTCTACTACAGAGTCCGCTCCAGTCAGTGAGTCCGCTCCAGTCAGTGAGTCCGCTCCAGCCAGTGAGTCTACTACAGAGTCCGCTCCAGTCAGTGAGTCCGCTCCAGTCAGTGAGTCCGCTCCAGCCAGTGAGTCTACTACAGAGCCCGCTCCAGTCAGTGAGTCCGCTCCAGTCAGTGAGTCCGCTCCAGCCAGTGAGTCTACTACTGAGCCCGCTCCAGCCAGTGAGTCTACTACAGAGCCCGCTCCAGCCAGTGAGTCTACTACAGAGCCCGCTCCAGCCAGTGAGTCTACTACAGAGCCCGCTCCAGCCAGTGAGTCAACTACAGAGCCCGCTCCAGTCAGTGAGTCAACTACAGAGCCCGCTCCAGTCAGTGAGTCCGCTCCAGCCAGTGAGTCCACTACAGAGCCCGCTCCAGCCAGTGAGTCCACTACAGAGCCCGCTCCAGCCAGTGAGTCCACTACAGAGCCCGCTCCAGCCAGTGAGTCCACTACAGAGCCCGCTCCAGCCAGTGAGTCCACTCCAGAGCCCGCTCCAGTCAGTGAGTCAACTACAGAGCCCGCTCCAGCCTGTGAGCCCGTTCCAGCCAGTGAGTCCACTCCAGAGCCCGCTCCAGCCAGTGAGTCCACTCCAGAGCCCGCTCCAGCCAGTGAGTCCGCTCCAGCCAGTGAGTCCACTCCAGAGCCCGCTCCAGCCAGTGAGTCCACTACAGAGCCCGCTCCAGCCAGTGAGTCCGCTCCAGCCAGTGAGTCCACTCCAGAGCCCGCTCCAGCCAGTGAGTCCACTACAGAGCCCGCTCCAGCCAGTGAGTCCACTACAGAGCCCGCTCCAGCCAGTGAGTCCACTCCAGAGCCCGCTCCAGCCAGTGAGTCCACTCCAGAGCCCGCTCCAGCCAGTGAGTCCGCTCCAGCCAGTGAGTCCACTCCAGAGCCCGCTCCAGCCAGTGAGTCCACTACAGAGCCCGCTCCAGCCTGTGAGCCCCGTTCCAGCCAGTGAGTCCACTCCAGAGCCCGCTCCAGCCAGTGAGTCCGCTCCAGCCAGTGAGTCCACTCCAGAGCCCGCTCCAGCCAGTGAGTCCGCTCCAGCCAGTGAGTCCGCTCCAGTACAGCATGCTCTCCCTATCAGTCCGGTGATGGCCAAGAGGGCTGTCCTCACGTTCTATGTTTTGGCAGTCTTGCGTGCCTGGAGGATGCTCCCAGAGCAGCCCCAGCCTGAGCACGCTGCCGTCCCAGAGCAGCCCCAGCCTGAGCACGCTGCCGTCCAGAGCAGCCCCAGCCTGAGCACGCTGCCGTCCCAGAGCAGCCCCAGCCTGAGCACGCTGCCGTCCCAGAGCAGCCCCAGCCTGAGCTCGCTGCCGTCCCAGAGCAGCCCCAGCCTGAGCACGCTGCCGTCCCAGAGCAGCCCCAGCCTGAGCACGCTGCCGTCCCAGAGCAGCCCCAGCCTGAGCACGCTGCCGTCCCAGAGCAGCCCCAGCCTGAGCACGCTGCCGTCCCAGAGCAGCCCCAGCCTGAGCACGCTGCCGTCCCAGAGCAGCCCCAGCCTGAGCACGCTGCCGTCCCAGAGCAGCCCCAGCCTGAAGCACCCTTGGCCAGCCCTGCCGCCGCCGCCATCCAAGCCTTCTGCCCTGCCACCGCCATCCAAGTCTTCTGCCCTGCTGCCACCGCCCAGGCCGTTTGAACCGTCGAAAACCGCCTGGTCAGTTCCCCCAGCGCCGCCCTGGCAACCAGCCAGGACTCCAGACCCCAGGGAACCCGCCTGGTCAGTTCCTCCAGCGCCGCCCTGGCATTCAGCCAGGACTGTAGAACCGCTGGAACCAACCTGGTCAGTTCCACCAGCACCGCCCTGGCACTCAGCCAGGATTCCAGAGGCGCTGGCACTAGCCTGGTCAGTTCCTCCAGCACCACCCTGGCACCCAGCCAGGACTCTAGAACCGCTAGAACCAGCCTGGTCAGTTCCTCCAGCACCACCCTGGCTATCAGTGGGGGACCCTGGATCTGGCCCGCCATCCCTCCCCCTGATCCTCCTCCTGTCCACCTCCCTCCTGAGTTTTTGTGTTTTTGTTTGTTTTGGACTGGTGGAGCGTCTGGTAGCCGCTCCTTTGAGGGGGGGTAATGTCACGGTCACCAGTGAGAGTGCCCTATCAGCCACTAGAGGGCACTCCATCCCGGACTCTCATTTCCACCCATTGCATTCACTACATTACCCATAACGCACTCCCCGGACTCATTATCACCATGTCATTGCACCCAGCTGTTTTGAGTTCTCTCATCAGTGTCTGTCTATTTATACCCTGTTTGTTTCTGCTTTTGTCATGGAGTTTTCAGTTCTGGTCACCCGTTTCTTTGTTTGTTTTCTGGTTTTCTGTTTTTGACTGCTCTGTGGATTTTGACCCCTGCCTGTTTCTGGATACGACTTTGGATTACCCATTAAACTCTACTGCACTTGGATCTGTCTGTTGTCTCCGTGATTCGAACGTGACAAGAAACTATTGCCACTGTCTTTTCCAGCACATTACACTCAGTTGCTTAATCTTAAAAAAGATTAAGGAAATTAATCCAATGCCATGGTACAACGAACATACTCCGGCCCTAAAGGTAGCAGCCAGAAAAATGGAGCGCAGATGGAAGAAAACAAAACTAGAAGTTTTTCGCATTTCGTGGAGACAGAGAATGATTGAGTACAGAAAGGCCTTAAATACTGCTAGATCTGCCTATTTTTCAAATCTTTTAGAAGAAAATAAACACAACCCTAGGTATTTATTTGATACAGTGGCTAAATTAACAAGAAATAAAGCTTCAACTTCTGATGTTTCCAAAGAGCACAGCAGTAATGACTTTATGAACTTCTTTACTTGCAAGACAATATTAGAGAAAGTTATAACCATGCAACCGTCTACTACAGTATCACGTCAGATAGTATACTGTAGTGTTCCTGAGGAAAAATTCAATTCATTCACTGCTTTAGGAGAGGAAGAATTGTCTAAACATGTTAAATCATCAAAATCAACAACATGTATGTTAGACCCTATACCGACTAAGCTATTGAAAGAGATGCTTCCAGAGGTCATAGATCCTCTTCTTCATATTGTTAATTCATCTTTATCGCTAGGATACGTACCAAAAAGTTTTAAGCTGGCTATTATTAAACCCCTTATTAAAAAAAACACAACTTGTTCCTAGAGATTTAGTCAATTACAGGCCAATCTCGAATCTCACTTTTCTATCAAAAATACTAGAAAAGGCAGTATCATCACAACTATGTTCCTTTTTAGAAAGAAATAGTATCTGTGAAGATTTCCAGTCAGGATTTAGACCATACCATAGTACTGAGACTTCTCTCATTAGAGTTACTAATGATTTGCTCTTATCATCAGATCGTGGTTGTATTTTGCTATTAGTGTTAGTATTAGTATTAGTATTAGTATTAGTTAGTATTAGTGTTTTATCTTAGTGCTGCATTTTACACTATTGATCACAATATTCTTTTAAATAGACTTGAAAATTATGTTGTCATTAGTGGTTATCATTATCATACTTATCTGACCATTTTCAGTTTGTAGTAGTAAACGAAGAGATGTCATATCGATCACATGTTCATTACGGAGTACCGCAAGGCTCAGTAATAGGACCTTTGCTTTTCACTCTGTACATGCTACCCTTGGGAGATATCATTAGGAAGCATGGCGTTGGTTTTCACTGTTACGCTGATGATACACAGCTCTATATTTCTTCACGCCCTAATGAAACTTACCGCTCTATTGGGTGGTTGTTCCACTCGCTTGATAAATAAACTACAGCTCGTACAAAATGCAGCAGCTAGAGTTCTTACTAGAACTAGGAAGTATGACCATATTAACCCAGTTCTGTCATCACTGCATTGGATTCCTGTTAAACATCTTATAGATAAAATCTTGCTAATTACTTACAAAGCACTAAATGGTTCAGCTCCCCAGTACCTGAGCGAGCTCTTAAAGCATTATAGTCCTTCACATCTCAGAATTCAGGCCAGCTGATAATACCTAGAATATCAAAATCAATCGCAGGCGGTAGATCCTTCTCCTATTTGGCACCTAAACTCTGGAACAATCTTCCTAGCATTGTTTGGGAAGCAGACACACTCTGTCAGTTTAAATCTAGACTAAAAATGCATCTCTTTAACCTAGCATACACATAACATATTATCAATTTATATTTTCAAATCCGTTAAAGGATTGTTAAGCTGCATAAATTAGGTCAGCCGGAACTGGGAACACTTCCTATAACACTAGATGTACTCGTTACATCAGAAAAAGAATGGCATCTACGCTAATATTAGTCTCTCTGTTTATCCCGAGGTTTACCGTAGTCAACCGGATCCAGGCTGTATCCAGGTGAGACCAAGGACCTGCGCCTTGACATGACCACAATGCAGCCCTGAAGTATCAGCAGAGATTGAGTCAACTAGATTATCCACCGTGAAGGCCTCATCGACACGACAGACACAACTGGAATAAATACTTTAAATGTTGCGATCCCATCGGACTTATGATAGCTACCTGAATCGTAAAAAAGCACTGTTCACCAGAGGAGAACTGGCCCCCCGATTAAGCCTGGTTTCTCCCAAGGTTTTTTTCTCCATTTTAACACAGAAGTCTATTTGCCACCTGTTTGACACCTGATGTCACCTGTTGGAGTTTGGGTTCCTTGTCGCTGTCGCCTTTGGCTTGCTTAGTTGGGGACACTTGACATTTGACTTGACATTTGATATTCAACAGTGCTTTGATCTGCCTGCATTGACACTATTCTTTTGTGCAGCCAAAATTATATACCAGTTATCAATGTAAAGCTGCTTTGACACAATCTGCATTGTAAAAAGCGCTATATAAATAAAGGTGACTTGACTTTACTTTAGCTACAGTTGAAAGACAAACAGTTTGTTTAAGTGAAAAGAGAATTTGAACTATTCTTGGCCCTAGTCTCTCAATAACACTCCATTATTATGCATCTTATGCATTCTTTCGTAGAACTGAAGTATGACAGTTCTGAAGAAACAGCAAACCAGACACAGTTATTCAATCCCTGCTGAAAACAAAAACAAAACAAGCCTGACCTTTATTTATTTCCTTGTTTATTATGTTTAGTGGTTTGATGCTGGTGTAGCTGGTGGATCAGCATAGTTGTTCACCATCTGAAAACAAGTGTGATTTTCTTTCAAACTAATGAGTTTAATATAAAACTAAAAATATATAAAACATATACTAGAACTTTGAACACAGCAGTTTGTGATGGTGAAAACCATCACCAGCATACTGTACCACATACTGTACTTGCTGGTACATTTATCTTTTCAAAAGGAAATAATCATTTTAGGTTATGTGCAGAAGGTCTGATAGGTAAAGAGCAGCAAAATTGTGAAAAGCTTTGTAGATGAGCAAAAAAAGTTTGTATTGGATAGCGATAATAAACTATGGAAGCCTATGGAAGTCCGTTTCCGCCAAAAAAAAAAAAAAAAAAAAAAACGGCCACTAAAAAAAAAAAAAAAAAAGCCACTAAAAAAAAAAAAGATTAATTGCGACTTTTTATCTCAGAATTGCTAGTTATAAAGTCAGAATTCTGAGATATAAAGTCGCAATTGCGAGATAAAAAGTCAGAATTCTGAGATATAAACTCGCAATTGCGTGATATAAAGTCAGAATTCTGAGATATAAACTCACAATTGCGAGTTATAAAGTCAGAATTCTGAGATATAAAGTCGCAATTGCGTGATAAAAAGTCAGAATTCTGAGATAAAAAGTCGCAATTCATCTTTTTTTTTTTTAGTGGCTTTTTTTTTTTTTTTAGTGGAGTTTTTTTTTTTTTTTTTTTAGTGGCGGAAACGGGCTTCCATAGCTTCCATAATAAACAGAAAGCCCATGGAGTTGAAAAAGATTATTCAGAAGTATGTGTACAAGTAACAATCCTCGGGAGTTGAGTTCTGAATTAACTGCAAATGACGTAGTTACTAGAGCATAAATAAATATATATATGAATAAATATTCAGCGCTATACTGAGAAAACAAGGATCGGAGTCTAGCAATATTTTGTAAGTTAAAAAAAAAAATTGGCGATGGGATTATTTTTTGACATGAACTATCCCTTTAAGTATAAATTTCTTACAAAGAGCAAGATCCATTTCCATGTAAATCTATGGTTTTCATTTCATTGTCTTTCTTTTTCTCATGAAGGCCCTCCCCTTTTGATAAAGTATAAAATGAACACTGAAACAGGCATGTTATATCATTCAGCTGATTAAAGATGGATCTGCAAATCTCAGTTTTTCTTCTGTTCATTCTTTTCACTGCAGGTACAAATACAAATAGCCTGAATATGTATTCAAATACAGATGTCTCTCTTTCACTGTCTCTCTGTTTTTTATTACTAAAGGACACTCTCTCGTCTGTAATCAGTGCCCAGGTGTGTCAAGCTCTTGTGACCAGGTACCATGCCCAAATGGATTTCCCAGCTGCTTTGCTGCAACAGCGTATATTGGTAAGTCCAATATAATTAATTGAAATTTACTGCTATAAATGACTGCTGGAGATCATTTACTGGTGCTCCAACTGTATGTTTAAAGGTGCCCTAGAATCAAAATTTGAAT